>NC_051285.1:11988664-12293664 GCF_015220745.1 Sebastes umbrosus
AGCTGGATGGCAGACTCCAGATCAGCTCTGAATGGTTGTTTTCCTCCGGTCTGTGAAATCTTGCAGATGCCGTTTGGAGCACCGGAGGACACAAAGGCACATGATTTTTTTCAGATTACCCGTTTCATGCACCTCTGTCAGGATATAGTGACCGTTTTATAAAAATATATATATTTTTTTTAAATCATATTCGCTCCATTTCTACCCACTGCAACTTTAACGCAGCCAAACAACGTCTATTGTCAAGAATTGAAAGTCAATTGTTCGTTCCATTGCAACATCAGCGCCCAGCAGCAAAGCTGCCGCCATTTTGGACTGAAATTGGATTTACATAAGAGTGTAACGTAGCCTAGTGTATATGTGAGGTGTTGATTTAGAAAAGAAAATCCACAGGACAAAATATTGAAAAACAGTGGAAGTTGCCTTTATTTCATTCAACAAAGAAACTGCTGCAACATCGGAGTAAACCACTGAGCAGAAACTAACATTCACACTGAGCCGCTGAAACATGACTGGCAAAGTGGAGCAGTAAGGCTTAAGGACGCCTCAGACACATGCACACACACGCACTCATGCACGCACCACACACACACACACACACGCATTCTCACACACTCTCTTCTTCATTTACATCAACTATCTTACACCTCTGTTGCTGCTCAGGCAGCAGCCTTATCACTATCCCTCATCCCTCTAATGTGGTCAGTCAGAGGTGAGGGCTCAAGGGTCACCTTGAAATCAGGTAACCTCTGTTCCCTGCTGCTTAATTGCAGGGCTATTTCAGGGCTAAGAGGCGACATAACACAGAGACCTTAACCGTTCATCTCTATGGTACATCTCTAAGCAATGTGAGCCCCGGTAATAACACTGCGAGGCCAGCCTGAAGGGCTGGGTTCAGGGGGAGTTCGGGGGAAATCATGCTCTGGCCAAAGGGAGGGCAAGGAGGAGAAGGGCACCGGCCGAGAAGATGATGTGATTGGTCACTTGGTAGAGCGTCGGGTAGGCTCGGAGGCAGTGGGGGGAGGCGGTGGGCCACGGCGGTCTAGGTCTTCGATGTAGAACATGATGAGCTTCCTGCGCTCCTCAGGGACACACTCCAGAACGAGGTACCGCTTGTCGTTCTGGAGGATCTTTTCCACATCCTTCAGATGTTGCTCTGACTCCTGGATCAGCTTTCTTGATCTGAGGGAAGAGAGAATGTGAGACGAAGGCACTCGGAAGCAAGATGGTAATACAGTGGAAACTACGGCTGTTAATAATTAACCGTTAACCGACATTAAGCATTTTAACCGAATAACGCTATCGGTTAAAAGAAATGTGGAACGGCTCATCACTTTAAGGAGAAAAGCTGGTCCACCTTAACAGCCCACCTTAAGAGGCAGAGCCGGAGTTGCAGGATATAGGAAGTTGGCTCAGGTTTCTCAGAGCTCGCTTGAGCGGAGCGGAGTAGTTGTAGCATTTTTACACCGACAAATAAACTGTACAAACACTGCTACACCTACGTTCACAGCTATAACGCCTCCAACAACCCCAAACTCACCGCCGCCACACACACACGGTCTGCCGGAAACATTGCTCTCATTGAGTAGGTAGTTGTATAGCAAATGAAAAGGCTTTTGAAGCAGTTATTTCAAATATTAAAGGGTGTTTCATAAATATGGATGATTGAATTTGTGCTCATTCAAAGACGTGTAATGAAATGTTGAATCAATCAACAGCTCAGTTATTTTTTCATAATGATGAGATTGTTTCCCTGGCACAAAAAGGGGAATCAATAACAGCAAAAACAAAATAGTTATTTGAAACATTGGTATCGGTCCGGAATTTTGCTATCGGTGAATCCCTAAATATAACAGGTGATTTCAGACTTTTTATAGCAGTGTATATTGATTACAAGTGCAAGAAAACAATACTTTTATTTGCTATTAGACACTTGTTTTGCTTATCTAGTATGTGAAAGTGAGTGTACACACCTGTATGTGATGAACTTTGTCTCCTTCAGCAGTGTTCTGAAGTCAGCTTTGGCTGTGATGTACTTGTCTTTGATGTAATCTTCAAACTCCCGCTGTCTCTTCTACAAACACACAGATGAACACATCAGACACCAAAACTCAGATAAAATGGTTGAAACGTTACAGCCAGATTAAACCCAAGCCAGAACGCCTTTAAGACAGATGAAAAAATATCAACCACCCTTTTTGATCATTTCAGAACTGGGGTTTGGATTTTATGAAAGAAGCCATCTGACGCCGGGCTGATGACACACACATATAGTGAACTATAAAGTGAGTTGTAGTGCTGTCCAAATGTAAAGTAAGAATTATTAGACCCTAGATAGTGGACTCAAAGTTTCCTACGATGCATTGTGAAAAGTAGTGTACAACGATGGTCACTAACCGAGCACTATATATACCATCATGCATTGCGCTGAAGGAAAAAATGGAAAACGGACGAGAGGAGAGAGACAAATCCATGAGTTGCATCGTGAGAATAATGTTTTAAGCAGAGCAGCGCATCACAACACAAACTGCCACAAAGTACTTATTATTGAATTAATCAATTTGGGAAAATATACTTGTTGCCCCCACATTAAAAGCCGTAGACATATACACTGCATCACTGCTTACCAGGGGGAACTTAAATTCACTCAGGGCATTTTGTCAAGAGGTTACTCAACAAAATAGCTTACAACATGTATTTATCACAAAAATACATGTCACACGACTTTGTTGAATACTCGATTCTGATTGGTCAATCATGACGTTCTGCGGTCTGTCCTTCAGGGCAATGAGAGACCCTTATTTCTCATCATTTTGCTTGAGATTCTTGCAATGTAACTACATTATGTCTTAACCCGTCACTAGAGTCACAAAACTCAAGTAATTTTTTTGTCAGAAAGTAACTGTATTCTTTTATCATAAAAGCAAAATAACATAAGTCTTACTCTGTCACTGGAGGAGAACTTGATACAGCGAGGGTCCTCTTTGATTACCTTCTTCACCTCCTTCCATGTGGTTGTCAGAGTGATCTATAAAACAAACAAAAAAATCTGTCAATAAGCTTATCAAATTAATCAGGAATCAAGTTGATCAAAATATTTGATAAGCACATACATGGAAATACATTAAAAGCTGCAGAGTATTACGTTCCTTATAGCCATGCTGGCACACAAGAAAAAAGCAAGTAGAGAGAAAATGAATAGCGTAGTACATGTTCCTGCTTTTGGCACCTTTTTACTCCTCACCATGCTGGTCTCATCTAGTAGCTGCCTGAAATGTTCTTTCTTCTTCTTGGCCAGTGCTTCTACGTGTTCGTTAAACAGCTTCTCCTTCTCCTCTCGCTCTAGCAGTGACGCCGACTCCCAGCGATGGTCCTTCCGCAGGTTACGACGAGTGTCTGACCACGTTGCATCTGAAGACCGTACCTGAGGAATGAGTGAAAAAAAAAAAAAACACTTGTTAGTCTTGTGCTCCCGCCAACACACTTGCATTTCTCAAATGTTCAGGAGGTGCTCTTAAAGATCCTATATTATCATCTCTCCATCCAATCAATTTTTCTTACCAAATCTTCTGAAAAAGATGATGCAAAAAGATTAAGATTTAATGAAAACTCAAATCTGATTAATTTTAGGGCTGTCAATCATGATTAATCATAAACTAATCATATATTTTTTACCTACAACCTCCGAAAGATCGATTGTGTTAATGCGTTTTTATTGCGTTAACTTTGACAGCCTTAATTAATTTGTTTCATGGGGGAAATAAAAAAGCTGCAAAGCGTCTCACCATATCAGACATGAGAGCTTTGAAATGCTGGATGGCCTCCTCCCTTTTGTGCTGCTCCCTCTCTCGGTCGATCTCTTTGGTCTGTTCTGATCGGGCCTTCTGCACCTCTCGCTCCCTCTCTCTGAGACTGGCCTCGATACGAGCCTGCCGCTCCAACTCTCGCTCCTTGTCGATGTCCACACTCTGTGGAGGATGACACACGTGGTCTGCGTCAGTTTTGTTTGTTATATGATGTCAACAATGAGAGCTATACATGAAAGCATATACGTATATTCTCAACTACCAGTCAATTACACATTATTATGGAAATGACTTTCTCTGTATCTGTGTTTTTGATCTCCTCACCATTGCAATTCTTAACAATTTGACAGATGATTCAGTCCATTTCTACTCTCGATATCGGGAGACGCTTAGACTGTTTTTACTCATCAGGAATTTATTACCTCCATGGCAATAAAAAACATTACACAAGGCGTTAGAAACTCCTGTAGGTTGAACTGGGATTCATGAACACATTTAGGGGTGACTGACTCAGACAGGCACTCTATAAATGGACTTGAGGAAACTTGCTAGCCTTGCAACAATAAGGCTACAAACAACCCATCATACAACACCATCTGTAGGAGACACTCTTTCCATTCAAAAAGAATATCTGACATTAATAATACAGGGTTCCTACTCTTTTCTAGAGATAATTTTCCAGGACATTTTCAGCGATGATCTAGCTGGAATGACACACAAAGATCCCGCCATACACTAATATGTTCCTCTCTGTGGAAGTCTGATTTAAAAGACATGCAGTCTATGGCTAAATCATCTCTTACATGATGAGAAATTACACATCAACTTTAGCAATGGAACCAAACATGTTAACCAATTAAACATTATTCAACCGTTTAAAAAGAGTTGGGAAGAAAGCAATGTTATGATGTCAACCAACCTACATGTGACGTGACTTGTGGGTGTTCTCACAGCGTTTCCACAACATAACCGAGAGCAGCCTATTCAAAAAAACTTGTGAACGTAGATATGATCCTGAACATAACTTAACCCTTTCAGATGGCAATGATATTCATTTTGGGGAGCACTAGTTCATTCTCAGTAAAGGAAAATAAATGATCCAGGACATTTTATTTTTCTCTCATTTTCCATGTGTTTTCAGTGACTAGACAGCCTCTGCTTTTACAAATGTAATTTCCAGAAAAATAGTTAGAGGTTTTTATACACGTTCACTCACAATCCATAGATACTTAAAAAAAAGGATTTATACTGACACATGTACAAAAGTAAAAAACAATGTTCAGTTCAAGACTGAACAATAAGTTCACGGCTTCTCTCACACAGATCATATATCATTAGCACATACATATTGAAGCCATCATATTCCATACAGAGAAAACTGCTCATACCTTGGCTTGTTTTTCCATGTACTGTTTGAAAAGTTCTTCTCTGAGTGCGGAGCTTTCCACAGACTTGTATCGTGGGTCAGTCTCCAGCCTCTCTTTCACTTTGCTCCACCGCTGGCCTCCCTCTATGTGCTGCTCACTAAGGAGGTCATAGAAGTCTTGCTTCACCTGAGAGACAACACATCAAAATTGGAAATCTCTTCATCTCCCCTGCAGATGGTAAAAGCCTACAGGTGTCTTGACTCATGGTCAATCGACCTCGCCTCACCTAAAAAATGCCACAGTCTTATTGTAGAGAGATACCGTACATTGATATTTGAATGTGAGCGGGTGATACCTTCTCTCCTCTGGACTTGGAGTCCTCTTTCTCTCTCTTCCTTATAGCGGTGATGAATTCCATGAAGATGGCCTCCCTGTCCTTCATCTTCTCTATGGTCTTAAATCGTGGGTCTCGGCCGTGTTTCACTGCAAATTCACTAAATGTTGTTCTGCAAAGATAAAAAAAAAAGAAGAAAAACACTGCAGTTTAAATTTTGAAAAAGTGAACAGTTCTAAACATCTCTTCACCACAACAAGAAAGAATAAAAGGCCCGTTTCTTTACCTTGGTGTGAACTTTGCGTCCTCCATCATCCTCCTGAACTCGTCTTTGGCCTGCATCAGCTTGTTCTTCTTCTCCTTCCTCTCCTCCTCCGCTCGTGTCTTCACATACTGATCAAACACCTTTAGTGGACAAAATCACAAAAATATTACTGAAGGATTTAAAAAAATGGCCGGTACATGACACAGTGCTGTGAGAACAGTTAGGGGAGAGAGGAAAACACATGAAAAAGGGAGAGAAACTGAACCTGTTTCCTCTCTTTTGGGTTGAGGAGGAGGTATCGTGGGTCAAACACAATCTTATGAAGCTCTTTGTCCCAAGTCGAGAATGCAGACACCTACATGCAAGATAGACAATGCTGGCATTAGTCAGTCCAATATAAACTTGCATATAATAAAAGATTAAACATTTTTGTATATGTCCAGTGCAGATAAAAAATAAAAACAAAAAGGTACACAAAACTCGTAACATTGTTGTAAAATTTCACAAATTTGTGTTACCCCTCTCTCCAGCAGCATTTCTCTGAACTGGGTCATCCGGGCCTCGAGTGGCACTATAGCTCGTTCTCTGGCAGCTCTGAGCTCTGCCTCCATTGCTGCTTCCTTCTCAGAGTCTGCCTCCTTCACCTCCTCCTTCCTGTGAGGGCGAAAACCACAAAGGTGAGGAGAGGTGGAGAGAATGATCAATGAGAATGGAGAGATGACGTAGAAAAAAGAAGAAGAAAAAGAAAAAAGGTGACTCCTTAAACATCTGCAGCACGATGGCATTAAGTTAAGGGAGACACGCATGACATACTTCCTCTTTTTGGCTTTGGTTGGCTCCTCATCCTGATTCTCTTCAGTAGCAACGGCTAATTCTGGCTCCTCCTTACTGACACCTGTGAGTGAACACACAGACACAAAATAAATACTACACACACTGCAGCACACAAGATGATGATAGCAGCACTTTCTTGCTCAGTATAAGAACTGCCCACTGGTTGTGTGGCTCTGAATATGTAATTGCTTCAAATCATCTATTATTAAGGGTTCAGGGTTCATGTTTCTTTATTTGTCATTTGTCAATTCCAGCTAAGCAGTCATTGGCAATGAAAAACTTTGGTCTCAGGTTCCTTCAACAATGCTCATAAAATATGTATATATATATATATAAAAGGGGAAATCACACAAGTAAAAGCAGAATGATAATGTAAGGCATAAAATAGTGCAGTTAAAATATAGCGCTTGAATATAAACATAAGTAAATATAAAATAATAATGTATGTGTAATTTTGTTGAAGACAGCATTTCAGATGGGAAAACTGAATGTAAACAGGATGTACTATGTCTATGCATGATGAGAAGTAATATATGTACACAGAGGTGTCACAGTTTGTAAAACATTATGTAAAGTATATAAAGGTAAAATGACAAGTGATGAGCTCAAGAGTTCAGTAGTCTTATGGCCTACGGGATGAAGCTGTCCCTGAGTCTGGTTGCGCACTACTAACCAAGCAATTAGCCTATATGTCACAATAATCAAAAGTACTGTGTTGAATGTCATTATCACTGACTGCATGTGAACGTGTGTTGCCCCCACCTATTTTCTTGCTGTCCTCCGGGCCTCTTTTGTGTGGAGGCTCCTGGATGTGCTTGTCGACATCAGCTCGACCAACCAGCTCCTCGGGCCGGTCCCACATGGACAGCCGTGTTGTGGGATTGTAGAAGAACACGCGATCATCACCCGTCCATACCACACACCTGATATTTAAAAAAAAAACATTAGGCTTATTGCAATAAAGTGGAGTGGAGTGATGGTGTGGGTCGTGATGTGGTGTGCGTACCATGGCGTGCCAGGGATAGGGTTGGTGGCTATTGGTCTGGCTTTCTGAGCTGCCTTTTCCTCCTCTGTCATCTCTTCTTCTTTAGGCTCCTTGATAAAGAAACAAAGAGAAAAATCAGTTATCTCCATCACTATTACATTCATACTAGGAATGTCAGTTTTGATTCAATTTGCTTTAAATAGCCTCACACCCATTAACCTGCAACTAACCGGGTCATTTTTAAGAAAAAACACGAAATGACGTGAAATACAAGATGCGCTTTCATTTTAGTCCGGCAATCCATGACTCAATGAGCTTTGGCGCCGCATTTCAGGTGCTGAAATGTTTTTTGTTGTAAATGCCTTTTATTTTATGTTGGCTTTACTGAAGTTTACTGTCGCATTTTGATCAGGTCATCGTTAAAGGTACTCCTGTCAATCGGCCATTGATCGTTATCGGCCGACATTCAGTAGTTCACTCATTTGATTGGTGGTCTCTATAAAATGTACTTTTGAATAAAAAACTTTGAGGCAGTGTTTTTCGTTGTTCAACCAGGTAATTTGACTCTTCACTTACCTCCTTCTCATTGTTAGTGTTTTCTGTTTTGTTCTCCTCGTCCTCCATCTCCATCGCCTCAGCTTCCTCCTGAGCCAGACGCTCCTTTATCCTTTGTGCTTCTTTTTCTAAAGACAGCGAGGAGAAAAAGGCACACACACACAAACTGTGAGGTAACTAAAAGTGGTGCAACAAATGCAGCTTGTCATCAATTCTGTCGGGGTTGCATGTTAAGTAAACCTGCTAATTTATCAGTCATACCTGCTGCAAGTGGCACTGGTAAATCTTAGGACAGGTCATGTGGGATCAGGGTTTTTGTGTGTTTTGCTGTGCAACTTGTCAGAAAAATGACAGTGTTGTTGATGAGCAGAAAACCAAAGTGGGTAAAACTTTTCAGATTGGTGATACTGGAAATCAGCCCAAGCCTAGCACTCATCATCCACCAAAGCATTTTAAGTTCCACCCAACTAGAGCTGGGCGATATGATGAGATATATATATATATAATTGTGTTACGGCAATATTTACATGGTTTGGACAACGATTTACTTTCTGATTATAACGCGAGAGTGAAGTTGGTGCGAACGGTCAGAACAAAAAGTGCTTGTACCTAAACGGGGGCTACTTCTGTCGTTTGGCTACAAAAAGTCAGAATAGGACCACCTCACTACATCACAGGCAGTTGTGTTCGCACTAGTCAGCAATGCCTACCTCTCTCCACTAGGGCCATTGGTTTCTCCCAGGTGGACTCCAGTGTTCGGTTGTTGTAGTAGTAATTTTTCCCATCAGCTGTTTTGTACTCTGACCACTCGGGGAGCTGCAATGATCCGGCCATGGAGGCAGGAGCTGCCTGGAGAGTCAGCTGTGGGTGCATCATGGAAACTAAAGGCGGTCCCATGCCAGGAAGCATTCCTGTCATTAGTCAGAGAGGAAAGAGACAACCATTATTGGCTGAGACTCATCTTTCTGTCTGAGCCACTAACAGTAGTTACAGTGGACTAGAATCTAGTAAAAGCATTAGTTTATACATCCATTTGTGAAATGTCAGTTCCCAGGTTTCCCACTTGTTATCAATAACACGTATTAGCAAATTCAGAGGTGAGACAGAGAGCTCCACAGGCAGAATAAAACTGATTCACTGCAACTTAAAAAGGGCTGTCCCTCTAAGCATTTGCCTGCTCATCTAGAGGAATAGATTATTAGCTGAATGAGTGAATAAAAAAAGATTGTTATCATTTGTGGAAGAAACTGTTCAAGTCTAAATATGTCTTCAAGAAACATAACTGATTGACAATAAACAGGCCACATACACAAAAAACAGTGACACAACACACACACACAACCATGCCACAAAAGAAGACAACACACATGACCACAACATGTAGCTCTAACTGCTATTCTAATGAATCTCTACTAGGCAAAAGCAGCTAGCGTTATGGGAACTAGCAAAGATGGTCTCGGTCTCCAAACACACACCTCAAAATGACTGATCCTAACAATCAACGGCTCGGCCCGATCTAACAATTTAGATGCTGATTATTCAAGTGTCCTTTCATTTACCAAAGCAAAACAATTAGTCTTACACTGTATCTAACAGTTCCAGAGGACACGCAAACAAAGTGCATTCATCATTTACTGAAGGCTGAGTACTCTAACTAGACTTTAGCAAGTTTTAGCTTAAAAAATATGCTGTTGATAAAATGTTGTATGTGGCATGTTACATGTTAAATCTGGAAGTACAATCACAAATGAGTTTAAATAATCAAGCTGTGTGTTCTGCTTCTGTCTAAATTTCTACTGTACACCGGATGGATCATGTTCACAGCATTCACCTCCATGCCACTGTTTGAGGGTTCCCATATATACTATATGACTCATGTAGACACCATTCACTACCATGCCATCTACTGTAGATCTGAGATGCGAGCGGCTGGATGTTTACCGTTGGGGCCGGGGCCTGCCTTTACACAGGGTGCACCTACTATCTGCATCATTGCTACACCTGCAAGAACAACGGACAAGCAAGCATCTGGTTGAACACAGCAGGACACTAGACATGAGCTACCATCGTGTGTAAGAGTTTGTTTGTGTGTGTGGCCCCACTCAGACAAAACACACGCCCAAATTTTGGATTACTGTTATGTTACTTCTGTTGATGTTTATGAGCCTGTAATGTATTTAGAGATGTTAGGGATAAGCACAGTGTACATTAGGTTTATAAGATTTATTTGGAGGCTATTGCTACATTAACAATATGGAGGCAAAGTCCCACCCCTTCCAGTGGACCCCATGGAACCTTATTTCGGAAAAAATATGTACAGTAGTGAACGGCGAGAGACAAAAATGTTTTGATCCCGTTTGAATTGCAGCATGAATCACACATATTATGTTTGTCAATTTAAAACAGAATTTTGCAAGTCAAGAAAGTCGCAGTTTGTCGTAGTATCATTTAGTTTTGTGAGTACATCCCAGTACGAAACACACAGGCATCGTATCTTCAGCGAGAGAGACATCACTTACGCGACTTTTGGGTGTGTAGTCTTTGTAATTATGTATTTTCACAGTCTTATTATTAAACAGTTTTACAACAAACAGCAATTTCTTTTTAAACAGACAAACATCATATGTGTGAGTCATGGCGCAATTCAAACAGGATAAAAAAAATGATTTGTCTCTCCCTGTTGACTACCATTCATATTTTTTCCCAAATAATGTCCCATGGTGGTCCACCGGAAGGGGCGGTACTTCACCTCTCTATTATGATAAAAAGAATACTGTAAAAAAGCACATGTAAAATAGTGAATGCATAATGTTGGAACACCACAAATCAAATCAGGGAGTCAATCAGGGAGCTCTCAGTCTGATATTTGTAAGCTGAATAACAATCAGCCCCAATCTAAAACTAGGCCCCTCTTATTGTAGTTCTGATTTTGCCAGACACTTCGTCCATAAAGAACACAATAAACTGGGGGAATTAACAAGAATGTGCTTCTTCGATCAAATTATGCCAAAATAAAGGACAGAGAAAAAAAAAGAAGGAATCAAAGAAGACACATAACAGAGAAGAAGAGAAAAGCAACAGAAAAAAACCTTGAAAGCAAACACACAGGAGCATTTACATTAGCTGAAATTTAAATTCAAGCCACTGCACTCAAGACTTGTTGTTGTGCGACTCTTCGGGTGCTTTCACATTAGGGACCCGGGCACGGATCTGAGTACACTTGTGATTTTAGATGATGTCTGCGAAGAATGAGAGCAGCTCAATGGCTCAGCGGGCAGAGAAAGAGAGACGGGGTGGGAGGGGAGACAACGTGCAGAGTCGTCCTACTTTCAAATCAAACTTGGTGAAATAAAAGTTTATTTTGGCCAAACCAGAGTTGGTTATTGTTGGAAAGAGTAACGACGACAGTATCGGTGAGTTTTATTTAGTTTCTGTCAAGTTTGAATGAAGTGTTTTACGATGCCGCGCTGCTAGAACAGCTGATCTCAACCTAAACAAATACACGTGGGTGATGACGCAAGTGTACTCGGGTACGGAACAAATTTACTAATGTGAAAGCTGAGCAGAGAGGGGGGGCAATCATACTCGGGCACGGAACGGATCAATCGTACCTAATGTGAAAACGCCCTTAAACAAAATGCAAACAGACAGATCTGAGCTGACTGAACTAATAGAGTTATCCATGACCAGAAGATATCTAGTGGGAAGTCTTTAAAAAGACACTTGTGCAATTTACATGTATATGAGTGTCCCTATAATCCTCCCGTGGTGTTCCAATAACAACTACAGTTGGAGTCCACAACATTTTTTGTTGTAATCAAAAATTCACCAATAATGCTGAGTCAGAGTTTCCACAGAGTCTGTAGCTGATTATCAGTCACAAACCTAAACTAAGTAGCATATTAGCATCAGAGTAATTGAATAATCTTAACTGGTTATTTTACAAGCAACATTATACTTTCTACTAGATTACACTTGCCCTGGTTTAAGTCTTTTAATATTAGGTATCTGACGATATAGAGTCCGATCCGCTACTTATGTTTACCTGGCAGCAGGAGGTGGGTCTATGCATTGATTAAATATGTATCTGGCACAATGAAATAACAGGTGTAGCCTACAAAATTTTGCCCACCGTATTATTCAAGAGCTACTTAATCCAAACACCTAAGGGCCTAGTTCAAAACCCTTAAAATGATCAACTTAAATTATTGATCTGACATGAATGAAAGTGCAACAGGATGACACGATCAGCTAGAGAGAAGCCATATCAAGGGCTGTTAACTTGCAGTGTCTAAAAACGCGTGAAAAATGCCAACTGTGCCACTCATTCTTTTATCCAAGGTGCTTGGGAGGATGCGCTCCTGCCGCATCTGCCGTTACTAAGCAACCACAACCTGCATGCTGCGATGACGATGATGATGAAGTTGCGGCAATTTAGCAGGAAGCCTCACTGACTAAACGAAACAAAATCAAAACAAAGATAAACGGATTTCCAACCCCGTAAATCCCTAACAGTATCAATTTGTCTGTGTCAGTCTGGCTCACACATTCAACCGGATGTTGGGACGTTCTTGGACAGAAAGGGGGAAGTAAGTAAAATAATCCGTGGGACAGATGTAAAGCTCTTGGTAGCCCTGCACTAAAATGATTCTCCTTCATATATTTAGTGTAGACTGATATTTGTGGAAGAACAATAAGTCTGCAATAAAGCTTATTGCAGCTTTTTTTTGTAGGACTATTTTACTGGATTCCAATATATTTATACAGCAGTTCCTGTTTGTAGCATAGTGATAGCAGCTAGATATTGTGGGCTGTTAGTACCTTACTCTTAGTTTGCGGCTCTTACCTGGCAGAGGGATGTGCATTCCCGGCAAGGGCACCCTGAAAGGAGGCACCATGACAGGGGGGAAGGCAGGCATGGCTGCGTTGGGCTGTCCCACATTGTGAGACAGGCCTGCTGGCAGCAGTGACATCGACTGCACCGCTGTAACAGGTGACGGCACCGTGGAAACAGTTACCACAGTGACTGGAGACACAACAGTTGAGGACACCGTGGCAACAGGGGATATGTCTGCTACAAGAGTGGCTTTTGAGAACAAAAAGACAAAAAAGAAGGTTTTTATTTTTTGCTTTTGTGTGTGTGTGTGTGTGTGTGTGTGTGTGCATGTGTGTATGGTTGATATAAGACTGTGTACTTACCTGAAATGGTTACAGAGGGGGAGACAATGGTGGAGTCTGGACTGGAGGAGAGTGTGCGGGAGGGGGTTGTGGACAGGGCCTGAGTAGGGGAGGCTGAGGCTGCTGTGCTGGCCGTGGTGTTGACACAGCTTGAGCTGGCAGCTGCAGTCACCCCCACACTTGGACCCGGCCCTGCAGACCCCGCTACAAGAAGAGGGTTGAGTTCAGACTGCTGGATAATTTTCACCCCATCCGGTTTACTCCACGATGACTCTCTGGTCCTGGCGTTGTAGTAATATGCCTGTGGAAGGGATAATAGACATGAAAACACTTGTAACTTGAGAACAAACAGTAACTATAATATAAAGCTTGGCAACAAATTTATATTCATTATCTACCCATTTAGACAACCAATTTTGTTTTTTATATTTCAATTTATTAAGCATAATCAAGCAAAATGACTTATTTCAGAATGAACAATTTCCAATCTAATGTTAAAAGATATTAATTAGATGATATACCATATTTTCAATAAATAGGTTCTGTGTATGAGTGTTCATTTTGGGTATTTTCATAAATGACAACATATGGGAAAAAAAAATTCTAATTCTTTTTTTTTTACTTTCCCCCATGATACTTTGCATCGCGTGAACTTGTCTGCTTTTGGCTGGCTACCTGAGGCTGGTGCTGCGTGCATATTGAAATAATGACGGGAAAAAGAAAGTAATTTTTTCTTAATGGAAAAACGTATTCTCCTCGAAGCTTATGACAAACGTCAAAAACAAACCAACGAGATGCATACCTTGTGTGGTCTACTCAAACAACAAGAAACAACCATGGCTGCTAGTGATGGAGACAGAAAAAATGTGCACGGGGAAAGCACTTGTGGTTGAAGCCGCCGTCACATAATGCCCCCTTGAGCTTGGCGATGGAAAAGGCAGAAGAATTGGCAGCGAGCCTGGGAGATGACAATTTTAAAGCTTTCATATGCTGGTTTAAAAAGAGAGAGAACATTGTGCTTAAGAAACTGCCTGTGGAGGCTGACACGGTGTCATGTGGCTTGAGGACCAGTGGGGACAGATGAGACAAGAATACACAGAGGGAAAAAGGAAGAATGTCGATGAGAGCGGAATTTATTTTCGAGCACTAGCCTACCTGACGTTCAGTAAGTAACAAAGCTGTCTGTTTCATTACTTTATATTCATGTAATAAATATACAAATGTCAATTAGATGGTAATCTGCATAAGAAATAAAGAAAAAAAAAAAAAAATGGTTATAAGATTCATCCGCTTATAGTGATCAATTCGACCTGGACAGACGTGATCACTATAAGCGGTTTCCACTGTAATCATTTTTAGCAAGTGGTATAGCAGTGTACATATATAGTTTTAAAGACTACCTCCTACAAAGCTGTTTAAATGCAATCAAGTGACGAGCACCATTAAATCAACTGTGTATCTAAAGTCTAATACCAGAAAATGGCCATGACAGTTTTTCCTCGATAAAATTTGGAACGTTATTTAGCCTCCTTCGCGACAAACCAGTATGACCTGGTTGGTACCAATGGATCCTTAGGTTTTGTAGTTTCATACGATGTCAGTATCTTTACACTAGCTTTAAAACTGAGCCCGCTACAACCTAAAAATCACAAAATCCATGAATGCGTTAAACAAAATATTGGCCCTACGATGTGCTTACATATGACTTCTAGGTTACCTTTCCCTCTGGCGTTTTGTTCTCTACCCAGATCTCTTCTGCAGGGTTGAGTGCAGGGGCTCCAGATGCAGGAACAGGGGGCATCCCAGGAGGAAACAGCATCCCTGGAGGAGGCGGCAGGTTCCCCATGGGAGGGGGAAGGAACGGAGGTCTCTGCAGCAAAAGATAGAGACCCAGCATTACATTTTCAGACTTCAAGGAGTAGGGTTACGAATTTCAATTGCCCAATAAGAGTCCTCCCTGGTGGCCAGTTAGATAAGCAGTCGACTATTTAGCCAGCAGCCGGCACTTGAAACCTCTGAATTAGGAGGTTCGTGCATTAACATTGTATCATTCAAGAGAATCACACAGGATCTAAAAATCAATTAAGAAGAAGTCAAATAGATTATTAAACAGTTTTAGTCATATTCCTCCTTCTGTCTTGTTCTAAGAGCTAATACTGCTGTCATTGTGCCAGAAAGGACAAAAGCTTACTTTGTGGTCAATTTCTTTGCAGACTCTGCCTGCCAGATGGCTGTTGCTGCACCACTGATTGCAATATAGGACAGAGTAAACAGGTAAGTACAGGAGAATAATATACAGGAGATATACCTATAATGCTGGTCTACTCAACGTGTGTTGGATCCGCATTGGGCCAATTCATATTAGACAATCCAGTCTGCAGTGTAGTTGCATACATTTCACTAATAAACCTGAGTTATGCTGAATAGCTTCCTGATAAAAGTTAGGTTTCAGTTTCACCTCTTTCTGTACATGGGCATGGTCTCTTTCTCATTTAAATGTTGTTTCTGAGTATCTAATATTTTGGCTATTATGGTTTATAACAATATATGTAATTGTATTATGCTTATCAATAATATATGGCTCATTCTTCAACAGACTTATTTTAGTCTTTGTCTGTCCGTCTCTATAAATGCTGTGTAGAACATGATGACAGCAGGCAAAGTTAACATAGTGCAGCGCTACACTTCCATGAAGAAAAACATGCATGTCGTATACGCATGGGAGACAGTCACCTGTAGATGGGGAGGTCCAATGGGTGGTGGCATGCCTCCTGGTGGTGGGATGGGCGGCATGTTAGGGTCAAAGGGTGGACGTGCAAATGGGGGCCGAGGCGGGGGTCCCCTCATCATCCCAAAAGGAGGTGGCGGTGGCCTAAGGAGTGGTGGTGGGCCTCGTAACACTGGGGTCTGGGCAGGCACAGGCGCAGGTGCAGGCGCAGGGCCACGGAACCGCACTGCCTGCTGCACCATTCTAGCACACCAAAACAATATCACGTTACAACCCGTATTCAATGGCAGATCACTAAATAGTATTAACAAAAACCCTCTGACATGAGCACTTTGATCAGTACTAACATGCTAATACTGCAGATTCATTCTAATACTTGAAAGTAGCTATCTACAGGTAAGACTGGGCAACATAACTCATATTATACTGCCTATACCATGGGGTTCTCAACCTTCTGTAAGGCCCACTTCTGATTGTTAAAACATTTCAGAGGACCATCTTCTCAAATAAATAAGAAAAGAAACATAGCATGACAAAAATTATGTATTCAGGGTCAAATTTCCTTACCACACCTCTATACGATACATATCGGACCTATAGTGTATTCACTGTATTCATATCATACCACCAGCTGTTTATTCTGTATATAATCTCTTACTATTAGCATTACTTGTATGTACACCTGCACTACATATTTTATAAAACTTTACTTAAACTGGACTGCCTACTATGCTCATACTGTATATAAGCTATCCAGTATATTCATACTCCTTACAGTTTATTCCACATCCTATTTTATTTTATATTTTATTCTTTATATACTCTGTGCATTACTCTGCACTTTACGGCTTTTTGCACTTCTGGTTCGATGCTAAACTGCATTTCGTTGTCTCAGTACCTGTACTCTGGGCAATCACAATGAAATTGAATATAATTTAATAAAAAAAAGGACATACTGTGTGACGCTCACCATCGCATGTTTTCCTGAAAAACACAATATCTGCTTAGGTGTGGCAAGTAAGGGCTGACCTGGATGCTTTGAAGCTTCAACCATTGCTATGGTGATCAACCTCCAAATCAGTATTTGAATGCTTTGTTTTTTAAATATATTTATATTGACCGTGCCATGGTGATCGACCTCCATATCAGTATTTGAATGCTTCGTTTTTTGTTTTTTATATATATATATTTATATTGACCATTGCCATGGTAATTTACCTACAAATCAGTATTTGAATGCTTTGTTTATATATATATATATATATATATATATATATATTTGTATTGACCTTTGACTGATAATGTATAAATCCCCAAATAGCCCACGAAATAAGGAATAATCCTGCAACAGTATTCATATTCAACATTAATCATTATTAGTTATTCTCAGACGGATATTGCTGTTTGTTATGTGTAGAGGTGAATGTGTGTACAGTAGTGCGTCAGCAGCACTGTCCCAAAGCTTAGAAACCCTTTGATTATTTCTCACCGAAGCTGCGAAGCCCAAAAAATGGTATACAGGACAGCTCTATAGCACATTTCAAATTATCAAATTGTTGATAATAACATGAGAGTGCATGATAATATGAAGTCACACATATTTCAGCTGCCATAGTACTTAACGTTACTCTATAGATAGATAGATAGATAGATAATAATTTTATTGATACTGAGGGAAATTCAAGTTTCCAGCATCACAGTTCCATAGTTCAAAACATGTTAGTAAAAAGGCAGTAAAAAAGTTAGTAGTGCAAAGTACAAAGTACAAAAAAAATATACCAGATATAAAAATACAAGGAGATGAAGAAAACTGTTAAACCTGAATATAGTGCAGGGTAACAGCTGTGATACATGACTATTAAAAAAGTAAATATAGTGCAGAAGCGACTGTTAAAAATGAGTATGGTGCAGTGCAGTGTTTAAGGCACCAAAATTATGCTTCACAATATTAAAAAAAACATCTCACAATGTCAGAATATTAACAACATCAATATATTGCATTGGTCATGCAAAATAACATTATTTGTTACTTGCTTTATCAATCCAAACACATTGTATTGAGGGTAGATGTTTGCTAGGGAGGAAGATGCAATGCAAACTAGGCTAGTTTAGCAGGTTATTACCAAAACTGTAAGTAAATAACTTTAAGGTTTTGTAATGATATGTTCCTGCTGATCAGCTACAGTTCTTGAAGATGCAATCACACTGACGTGGATGATGTTTTAGCCAGGGAGCATTTGGGTGTAACACATGTTCTTTAGGGTGATATCCTGTTGGACCGTGTAAGAGTAACGTTGCATACTTTGATTCCTAAATTAAATAAAACACTCAGATAATCTCGCGTATTAGTAACTAGTCTAACAGAAAGCCAGTCCATTCACAACACTGAATGGATGAGTTGTGTGCTCCTGCTGCTTACTAATGAATGTAGCGTAGCTTAGCTAACTGGCTGTCTCACATTAACATTTGAGCACAAAACCGCACACTTTAAAACACAAGCTTGTGTCTGAACACACAAACTCGGGGCCTGGTGCGGAAGGCAGCCAAGTGAAAGAGGAAAACATCTGTCTGTGTTTGATCATCTGTCTGCTGTGTGTTTACCGCGTGCACAGACGAGCAGCTAGGCAACACAGGCTAGTTACCTAGCAGCTAGTTAGCTAGCATGGCTACATTCACAAGCAAAAGCACTGTTTTATCACAACCTAGTGACCACAAACAACGCTAACCAGCTTCGTATACAATCTGCTTAACAGTACACTGAGCTCATATTCCATGAAAGCACTTTATTTTGCTATTATCTGACCTGTTGTCGCTGAACCCGATAGTCTCGCTCTCTGTCTGGTCCGCCATTACAGGAAAGTGTAACAACTCTCTTCCTGGTAACGCCCCCTAAGTGGTTTCCGCTTCTCCTATTCGCTGAGCTTTGATGTCAATCATAGCGCAGTGAGCTCTGATTGGATAATGGGTTTCTCAAGGAGGTGTGGCCAAGTGTTCATTGGGTCTGGTTTTTCATGATGTCTTTTGTTCAGTCAGTCAGTCAGTGAGTGTATGCAGGGTGTTGTTGATATTAAGTTGGACTCTAATCACTACCACTTTTTGCATACTCCATTAGCTCTTACCACTTCTCTCTCTGTTTACTGTGCTGGTGGTGGGTATTTTGTATGCTGTGGGTATTTTGGGTGCCCACTATTGGTTGGAAAAACTGAAGGCATCTACTTAAAAGTAGTAATAGTCTACCACAGTGGGGAAAAACTACTGCATTGTTGTTGGATATCCTGTATAACCATATGAGAACTATGAGGATTTTAAGAACTTTAACATGCACTATCTGCAACCATCTTGGACTCAAACCACTGGTGCACTTTACCCTATACATCCTATATACCACTTTATAGACTGCACATATTACATTTATTTATTGTACATACTACATTTATTTATTGACGGACTGTACACACGATGTTCACCCATTCACTCTGCATCTTTCATATCTCTATTTATTGTTTTTATAATTTTTGTATACCTTTACCTCTCCTGTGTTTCACTCTGTTTGCTGATGTTGCTGCTTTGACACCTGCATTTCCCTCCGGGGATTAATAAAGGTTCATCTTATCTTATCTTATCTTATTCAAAAATGTATTTGCACAAAAGTCAAATCCATAACAAAATCTGCATGCTATCACATTTAAAACATAGTAGAAGCAGGAGATTCATGTCCAGGCATAACTTAAAAATAAAATAGCCCTGAGCACTTGTACTGTAGCTCTACAAATGCTCTTGTAGTTGTTTATTTGGCAGGGTTGCACTTCCAGTTTATTTTAATAATATCTAGCTCTCATTCCTATTGAGTTTGTCAAAAGCGTCTGCCAAATTAATGTAATTTAATGCTTCTTGATCTGTTTGCAGTCGAATAGATGGAGGTGAAGGGAGAGTACAATATTATGTTATAAGGCAGACAAACTACCCATGTTTAGTACCAGACAGTGCATCAGAATTTTACTTAAGGAAAGTATGTGTACTTTTCATCCTTGCTGGTGGTATAAGATCTGAATATAATTACAGCTGACAATCAGGTAACATAATTTTTTATACTTAACATTTTTACACTCATACAGTATGTAGTAGGCTATGTTCTGTAGTCAGTAGAAATCATTTGGTTTGGTTGTTGCATTAATTTATGAACACTGCAAATTATCCAAATCCAAAGACTAACAGATACAGTCACAGAGCATTTTATTTATTTGGCCATAAAATCAAATTTAGATTCTTCTAAATATCACCGCCAGTGTTGCCTTGTGTGTGCCAAATGTCTCCTAGATCAGTCCAACAACATCAACATCATCCTGACGTCTACACTGCACTTTGTTGTTGGCCGAAAGCTGCCGACTGGTGACAATATCAGGCTGCTCAAGGATCACTGATGCGGTTTCATCCCTCTGCTGGTGTCGTGGTAATTCCTCACGTCCTCCATGGAGCTGCTGGCATTGGGTTATCTGTAGAAAAGCCTCATATAAGCACACAGGAAGTCAATTACAAAATGCTCCAATTGAATGTGTCAAAGCAAATGTCATTGAACGGTGAATTCTGTGAATCCGTGTCACCCTCTTAAAGTATCATGTAACAGTCAGTGTGTAAAAGTGAGCCATCTTGCAAATGTAAAAAGCTGGCTCTTTGAATAATATTGAGAACACTTGTGTCCAAAAACCAAATCATTCTCTACTTGCTGCTCCTTTAAAGAAATCTAAAGAAAAGAGTTTTTCCCTGTCTACATGATACTATGAGTTGACAGTAAAATGCTAATTTAATAATAAATGTTAGCTGTAATTTTGTTGTCAGAGTTGTCAGAATAAATTCATTACATGGGCTATGGAAGGCGCATTGAAGGAAGCTGAAATATTTCACTGAAGATGCCTAACCTTTAACGGGGGACCCATTTGATGACATTGGCAAAAATGTGGGTAAGGATAGTAGTCCACTGTGTAGGGCATCATGGCGGAACATGGGTACATGTTGGGGCCCTGCAACTTGGACTGATCTGGAGGCACAGCCTGTGAGAAGGAAATGCCAGGGTCCTGTCCTGCTCCCTGCCCTGAGGGCAAACACTCTATGCGTTTCTTCTTCTGGGGCCGAAACTCATAATCTGGCATGATATAACAAAACAGAGAGCCGGAGGAAGTGAAAGTCAGAGGTTCACTATCCATACCAGAACAGATTCAAACCGAAAACACATCCTACTGTATATCTGCACACAAGACATGACAGTAACCTTGCAGTAAATGTTAATTTTCCTCTAATCAGCTGTGTAATTGTCCATACCAGGGAATTGCTGCCTATGTATCCATTTCAGTTTGTAGGCCGCTTCATAGTAGGGCCTCTTCTGTTCCTCGCTGAGCTTGGACCACTCACGGCCAAGCACACTACTGCTGTCCATCATGTTGGCTCCAGGGCAGATTTTGCGGCGGTGAATATGAGACCACACAATAAAGGAATTTGGCGGCCGTTTAATGTATCCATTCTTGCCTTGGCCAAACTGCAACTGCTTCAGATCTGAAGGGGACATTTGGGGACTGATTTGTTTGCTTGCAGTTGCAGAAGACGTTCAAAATTAGACATAAAGTATGTGTAAGTACAGTATTTATCACTTATTTAGATGATTCTCTTAATAACCTGTAAGTCAACAAACACGTTTTACAGCAAAAATACATATGGACAGGCAAAACACCTAATGAAAGAAAACCGCTAAATAACATCCAGTATGTGTCTGTTAAATTCCTGCTGATTATCTTTTTTTTAATAATTATTTTCCCTTTCATTATTAATACATTTTGGGGCACAGATGATTTGTTTATTTTGGAGTTCTGTACATGAGAATTGAAGCTCACAAAAATGCTGACTGCAAGACACTCATATCACAAATTCAAGGAAACCAATTTACACTAGGAAAAGAAAAAAAACAACAGATGAAATATTAGGGATGAACATTTTTTAAAAATACTTATGTCAAACTTATGAGATACTAATTCAAAGATGTCACCATATCCATATTAAAATTATTACCAATATCATCATTTTGAACCAGAAAGTTAAACTTTTTTAACTAACAGAAAGTTTTTACTTACTGTCTGACTTAGTATCTATCTAAGTTTAACTTTAAAAAGTCAGATTAGTGTATCATTATTCTTGTAATAATAATTCTTATTTAGTATCTCATAGGTATGACTTGAATGTCAAAATGTGGCTTAGAATCTCACAATTTAATTGATTTATCTCGTAAATTATTCCTAATGGAAAAAAAATGTTTATTAGTATCTCATACTTTCTATTTTTGTTATTCCTAACATTTCATATTTATTTCCTCCCTGCTTCCATACACATCTCAACAATACACAAGACATAGTATACTTCAAGTTTATTTATGAAGTAAAATTAAGTAAAGTTCAAGTATATTTCCCAAGTATACTTTATGTAGTAAGTATACTGATATCAGTATAAACTTTTAAGTGCACTACTTCAATACTTCTTGGGACTAAATTGGCCCACTTTTTAGTATATAAAAGTATACTTTTAAGTGTACTTTAAGTGTAAGAATAGTAAACTTTGAGTACACAACTAGTTTACATCTTAGTTGTATTTTGTACTGCAACTATATTATGAAGTGAACTATACTACACATGAACTTATAGGTATGCTGTTAGTTTACTTGTTATATACTTGTAGCCCACTTTTTAGTTTATGAAAGTACACTTTAAAGTATAGTCTCAGTAAACTACTATTTTATTCATTTTTACTGCAAGTATACTTGTACGTTTTCTTTAACTTATAGTACTTAGCCAATGATTTATGTATTACATAAAGAGACTTTTGCTATTTGACCTGATATTTTGTGATGACATTGAATTGTTTTTCTTTTTCTCAAATCCCTCCATGGTGATCGGAGAATGCAAAAACGTAGAAAATTCTTGAGGATTTAAAGTAAATTAATATCAAAACATACATATACAAACTCTCACACCCTTTAATAGACTACTCTATCAAAAAGAAAGCATAAGCCAAGTACACTTAGACTTTTCTGTATACTTGTCACTATAAGCCAAGTAAATACGTTTCTGTATACTTGTCAGTATAAGCCGAGTATAGATTTTTCTGTAAAGTTGTTGTCAGTAGGCCTATAAGCCAAGTATAGTTAGACTTTTCTGTATACTTGTCCGTATACTCCGAGAATAGACTTTTCTGTATACTTGTTGTCAGTATAAACCAAGTATTCTTAGACTTTTCTGTATACTTGTCCGTATAAGCCAGGTATACCTAGACTTTTCTGTATACTTGTCAGTAGAAGGCAAGTATACTTAAGTACAATTTTGTTAAGTCTCTGATAAGTACATAAAAAGTAAACTGACAGCATACTCTCTTATGTTAAGTGTAAAAGAGGTATACTAATGGCACACTTGAATAAACTTCTTGTCAGTAACTGGAGACTGTGTACCTTCCTCCGTTGGTGGGATGGTAAAACTGGTAAGCGGACTATCACCTCTGGGTCTGGGTAAGGTTGTGAAGTGGACTAGACCTGGGTTCAGTGGTTCTCCAGCTGCACTGGTCTGTGTGGCATTCAGCCTCTCTGTGATTTGATCAACAGATGGAAGCAGCTTCACCACACTGACCTGGGAACCTGATGATGCTGCTGCTGCTGCTGGACATGAACCGGAAGGGACCGTTTTTGACGTGACACCACCACCAGCAGCATCGCAGCCACTCAGCTCCATCACTAACACACTTTGATAAAGCTGTAGTTTGTTAAACATGGTTGATACGGGTGGTAGCTTCCCGTCTTCAAAGGCAGAACTTGCTCCAACTGAGTTCATGTAGTTTTCAGAAGTCTTGGACCCATTTCCGGTTCCGTCCAGCGGTTGGATCCGACCCGTGTCTCCGGTGTGAAAGACCTGAGAGGCGGACGTGTGAGCGGGTGTCTCCGCTGGTTCTTGGTCCGTGTTTCGGATTGGTGGACCCGGTTCTCCTTTTCTTTTTTTAGAGTACATGTCCATTGTCACGTCCGTCGCTGTGATTTGGGGTTAGCTATCTGTTAGGTCTGGCTTTCAACCAGCTGGATTGTGATCAATTAAAAACGGTCGGTTGCCCGGACAACAGAGGAGGTTGCCAATACAACAGAGGAGGTTGCCCAGACAACAGTGAAGTTTGAACGGCTAGCTATTTAGCTGTTTTTTTTTCTTTCACCAGACACCAAAATAAAGTTGTATATAAATATATATACAACTTTATTTTTATATATATATATAAATTTATTTTATATATATATATATAAATATATAACTTGATTTTATATATATATATTTTTAAGTTCCAGCAATTCAATTTTGAATTTATGTTAGAATTTGCAGTGCAATTCTTGATAAACATATACACAGTGTTATTACCAATCTTGACATAAAAAAAATAATGACTAATTAATGTGATTTAAAGGGACTGTTTGTAACTTCTTACACGTATAAATCACCCGGGTCGGTGTCTATTTTAAAAAAAATGTTTTTATATCAATATTTGCAATGGTGCACAAAGCTTAATGAAAATGAATCTAAATGTCTTCAAAATGTCTTTAGAAATTTAAAATCCAAATCTATAAAATGAACATTATTGCAATGTTGCTGTAAGGACATTTAGTAAAAGAATAATTGATGATGTTACACATTAAAATCTTAACATATGTAATTTTGTTTACCTGTTTATTTGTATTACATACTCTAATGGTTCAAATTAAATTCACAGAGGCTGATTTTTTTTTAATTTAGCAGAGTGAAAAGTGACCGTAGTCGCAGAAACACCCAAATACACTTTATTTCCCCGACATGATTGTCTAATTTTATTTTTCAAAGCCTTCTGTGTACTATCAGGAATACATCTCTGGTAGTAAAATAATACATTTCGTTTATTTATTTGTTGGTTTAAAAGTTGTCAAAATTAAATTTTATTGAGTCTAAAAATGACTGGAATCAGCCTCTGACCATGATATAAAAAGTAGCCTACACTTAGAAAAAAGGAAAAAAAACTGAATCTTTAATGTTATAATTTAATTTAATGTTGAATGAAGTACAGAAAATATAGAGTACAATCAAATGAAACGAGCTAAACCGAAAAAGAAATAAAAACATGATTCCCGTCAACTAAATTATGTTATTAGTAGCTTTCACATATGAACATAACCTTAAACGAATAAAATAGTAAACTAAAAACAATGGAATCATCCTTCTGAGAGTAACAAAATAAAGATTTGGTCATTTGGAGTGCAGTGCCTCAGAAAACGACAAGAGGCTCTGCTTAGCTGTGTTTGCACATCAAACAGAGAAAACTATACCCATACACAAAGTCACACACACTCATTCATTCTTTTCTCACACACACACTTCACTCGAGACCCCCAAAACCCTTTAGATTGGTCTCAACTAGCCTTAGAAATCTTTTATTAAAACTCAGCTAACGAAAAAATTCCTCCAATGTATCTAATCCATGTCAAATGTAAGGGTGGTTATTTTCTAGTACACAGTTTGTGTGGCGCAGGTATGCAACCCTTGCACCAAGAGAATACCAAGCTGCAGCCCGGAAAATGTTTGCTGGCAAAAATAGTTTGTAATTAAAGGTACATTTCTAGGTTTACCCAACAATTCTGAGGTGAGCCATAAACATGGAAGAAATGTAGAGGATTGCGATGTTCAGTCTTGTAGATGGTGACCATCGTTTACCCTCTTTTCCCGTAGCCAGCTGGCAAATACTTGTTAAAAGAACATTATTCTGTACCTGTATCAATAAACAGTGTCGGAATTAAAAAGTAGAGCATACAGAAGAGATCCATGTGGGTCAGAAATGCTTACATAAAGTCCTACATCATGGCTGAAGTGACACAATGTCAGGTGTGGCATCAAGAGAAGCTATCAGTGAATAGTACTCTAAATAAAAATACTGACTGACCCTTTAATCAGGCACTAATCTGACAGAGGCATTCAAAATGGAAAGTAGAGGAAAAGAGTCACTTTTAACAGTAACCGATTATTGTAACATAAAGAGCCCAACAGTATTTTAGGGACCTTTGTTCTGAGCAGTTGAAGGATTCACTCATGTTGTCTTTTAAACATCAATAAAACGTTATTTGTCCAACTGTACAATGAGTTATTGTGAACCGCTATAGACCTGATAAAAAGAGTAGGGATGCACCGGATTGGATATCGGGCCGATACTGACTCAAATAGCTGGATCGGGTATTGTGGCAATGGGGCCAATCTATTAAATTCAATTTTATGGTTAATATTCCCATTTAAGTTTTGACCAATTTGTTGCTGCATTAAAAAGGTTTACACCTGAATTGTAATTCCTGTTAATTTGGAAGATTTTTTTTTTGCCAAATTGCTGGTGCACGGTTTACTATTTTAATAGTAAATACAAATTCAATAAATTTGTATGTATGTATTTATTTGTTACATTTTGTTTTACAAAGTTAGAAAAAGCAATGTTTAAGTCAAGCCTTAGACATAAAATAATGATCCCAGTCACTTCCGCATAGTGAGGCATACAGCTTATTAATTTAAACACTAGTATCGGATCGGTACTCGGTATCAGCCAATACCCAAAGCCTAGGTATCGCTATCGGTATCGGGACTGAAAAAGTTGGATCGGTGCATCCCTAAAAAAGAGGAATGGGGAGAAAAAGGATGCAATTCATCCACCCTAATATGGCTCAAGAATAAGTACAACAATACAGGGTTATCTCAAAACATAGACCTGTCCTGCCCTCTGCTGGAGGACCAGAGTATGGATTCAGTATACAGTACACCAGATTTTGTAACTGGCAATACCCTCTGGCAATAATGTAATGGCTTAAATTTTGCAATTGAATTTGATTGAAATTATACAAAACATGATATCTGCGAAAAAATTAAGGCGGCGATGCCATTTTCATTGGAGTTAACCCTACTGATTGAATTCTCTGTGCGGTTGCAGAGAAAAAACCTTTTGCACAGATTTTTGTAATGAAGGGGGACATACTGTAGTTCATATATAAACCAGGTAAAGATGAGGAACCTTTCCCCACAGGAAAGTAATGACTGGAGGCTGTGGGTTGACACCTTCCCTGCTCTTAAATTTCACACATCAAATGGGTGAGGGGCACCAGTGGGCGCTCTCCTCTACCTCCAATCATGTCAACAGACTGGGACGGTGAACGATCACTGGTGCCGGCTCGCCAAAGACAGCAGAAGCAGAGAGAGAAACATGCAAGGTTGTCTTCAAGTACTGCAGTCCTTCCGTGGTTCACACTCTCAAAATGTCAGACATGCACACTTACACTCACACACATTTGCGCTTCTTCATTTCCCAAAACTGCCAAAGTTAGCGAAGGCATCCTGTTTGGGTGGAATCACGGCTGGGGTGATGGAGTGTGCTAGGCCCACCCCTACTCCTGGCACTCCCATGCCAGCCATACCACCCATCATCACTGGAGTGGCCATGCCCATATTCATGCTCATGTTCATTCCCATCATGCCTTGGTTTACAGGAATTCCCCCCATCCCCATGGTCCCCGTGGCCATTGAAGGGGGCATACCCGATGCCAAAGAAGCAGGCATGCCAGTTGCCATTGATGCAGGCATGCCCATCGTCATGGCATTGCCTGCCATCATGGGATTGGCTGGTGGTCTAATGGGTGTGACGTGGGGCGGGGAGCTGAGGTTCAGTCCTCCGAAGTTCTGGGCCAACAGGTTGACGGGAGGCACTCCTGTCCAAACACATACGGGTAGGGAGGAGTTAATCCATTTTTTAACCAATTAAATAATAGCTAATTAATTTAAGGTTCACATATAAAATGTACAGAAGGCCAGAGGTCTGGAACAGTAGTACTGGGGATTTTCCAGCCAGTTTTTGCTTAAAGTACATACAAAAAACATTTTCAAACTAATATTAATGGCTGGGGCAGGCTAGAAAACAATAGTCAATACTTTCAAATGAAATTCAGGACTTTTAAAAACCTTTGAATGCCCTATTTTGAAGAAAAAGCTGAATATCAGTGCTTTTTAAGAACCCAGCAAATGTTTTTTCCCTTTTTTACATCCACCAGCTGTGTAAAATGCACACAGAAAATGGATCACAGTATGGAACATGATACCTTGCTGCTGGATGATATTGTTGAGTGTTGGCGGCGTCTTAGTGGGGTTGAGGCCTGCTGATAGGAAGTCCAGGCTGATGTTGACGGAGGGGTCAGACCAGGTTGACCCTAACGATCCTGGACCTCCAACACCAACCTTCTGCTGTTGTCCTATGGCCTGCTGAGACGTCATGCCTCCCAAGCTCTAAAATAAATTACAAATAATTTACACAAAGACACATGATTTTTTTCAGGTTACCTGTTTCATGTACTACTGTCACGATATAACGACCGTTTTATAAAAATAACTTTTAAAAAAAAATCATATTTGCTCCAATCTACTTCAGCTTTAAGGGTGCACTGACATACATCTTTGATTAGGTTGGCAGAAATGCTGAATGTTTGTGTCATCACCTTTCACATTTTTTTATCAAGGTCTTTTTATTGCAGATTTTCACAATATACAAACAGTACACAGTGTCTCATCTAATCTCATGTACCCACCTAGAGTCGGCTAATTTTTAGTACATTTTTATTGCACTATTTAGACCATGGGTCGGCAACCTTTTTTGATATTAAGAGCCATTTTAAAATGTTCTTGATAATCAGTGTGCCATATTAACATTAAGGTTAACATTAAGTTTTTATTATGACACCACATAAAAATTTAAATCTCCGACGGATCTGTAATTTTATTTCATCATATAGGCAACATGCATCACAATATTTAAAAAAAACAAAAAACATTTTTTTCCCATAATCAGGACATTGTTATTAGAAATGAGAGCACTATAAAGGAAGGCTGCCATCTTTATGAAAACATCCACATCTGAGTGGAAATCATTAACCCTTCCAACCTTCCACTAGTCTTGTTCATTAGCAACGAGTACCATCCAATCAGAGGCAGAGTAGGGCGGGTCTTTGCAGAATGTGGGTGGGGAAAAAAACTGGACTACTGTGAATAACAGGCAGCGCAACTGCCAATGGCTGTGAAAGAGGTCATTTGACATGTGGAAGAGAGGGCACTTCAACATTTCCAAAAAACTCACTTATTGCAATTGTGCCATTGGTTAAGCTACCTCATGCCACCATTGGCAGCTTAACCTAACCTTAACCTAAGGTTGCCTACCCCTAATTTATTATTTATTTAGACTATTAACTGGACCATTTAATACACATTGAAAGCTTCTGGGATATCCTTTCAGTGGAATTCATTATCGCCAACATTTTCAGATTTTCTTACAGTTTCAGACAAATGAGGCCTTCCTGTGAGATGTACAGTACCTACCTGTTGAGAGCGAGACAGGGGCATGGGTGGCATGGCGACAGATGCTCCTGGTGTTGAACCTCCCAGAGAAAAAGTCATGCTCTGAGAGGCACTCAGTGTTGTATGTGGATTGGCTAGTTGATGGTTAACGCCACCCATCAGGTCAAAGAGCTCCGCAGAAGGTGGGGCGGTGGCGGGATTAGAGGCTCGGGCTGTGGGTGACTGGACGCTGCCAAACAGGTCAGTGACGGGCTGGGAGGGACCAGAGCTAGACGAAGTTGGTGGATTGGCCGAGAAAGCATTCCAGTCTCCAAATTCTCCATTTCCATTGGATGGTGCAGCAGCTGGCCACAAGAGAGTAGCGATATGTTTAGCTGGGATTGTGACATTCATCTCAGACTTTGACAGGAACTGCCCCACTCCTTCACTGTGACCTAAATTTACACTCAATTTCTAAAAATCTACAAAAATATATAAATACACAAAAAAAAAGGATGTACAACATGGCTTTCTGTCACAGTGGACCTTGTCTGAACTGAGTGTAATTCAGCACTAAAGGGTGCTTTCACACCTAACATGTAAAAAGCCAGCGTGGACATGAACCGGACCAGAACTAAAATGCAGCAATATATACTGTATATTTCTCCCCCTTGGTCCGGACCAAATTAACCAAACTACATGTGTGAAAGCACCCTCAGATTACTACAGGAAGAGCTCAGAGAGGCAAGAAAAGGTTTACCAGTGGAAGTCGGGAGGCTGGCAGAGGCTGCAGGAGAGGAGAAGTCAGCGAAGCCACCAATGAGGTCTGAACTGCCACCTGGGTGGACGGACACACACATATTAGTGTGTATTAGTAATCATCCAAAAACCAAAGGACTGAAAACTCTCTTGTCCAACAAAGAGTGACACAACTTGTACACCCCTCAAATTTAAACCACCTTCATGGCCTTCATTTCTTTCATATCTGTGTGTGTGTGTGTGTGTAAAAGTTTGTAATTACCTGTTGCAGTGCTCTGATTGGATAAAGGGTCAATCACTAGCAGGTCAGCTAGACCGCTACTGGAAGACTGCCTGACTGATGACTAAAGACAGAGACACAGTGATTAAACATGGACTATTGAAATTGTATCTCACGTATGGAAAAGCCTGAGCGTTTGTGTGAGTACCTTCTCCTCTGGGCTCTTGTCTCCAGTGTAGTGGGCTGCAGCACCCAGGTCCAAAGTCTTGTTGCTTGTTGCTCCACTGCGTTTCCGCGTGGTGGTGGTTGTGGTTTCTGTTGCTTGTGTGATCTGGATGCTCTTCGTCGTGACAGTTTCCTCCTCATCTTTGAATTCAAGAGTTTCCTGCCTACCGTTTCTCGATGCTCTATCCTCCTCGTTGTCACTATGGCAACCAGACGCAAAAGACGTATGAGAAGCAGCACTCAGGAGATTTTGCTATAGACAGTTTTTTTGCTTCGCAATTATTGTACATCTGTGTGTTTGGTTATGTAATGCATAATACAAGACACAATGGTTTAAATATTTTAAACGCATGAGTCATCTGATGTGCAACAGGTAGGCGTATTATTTTGATATTTGCGATAACTGTGATAACCACTGTGCACAACCAAGGAAGCATGTAGTTTTTTTTAGGGGGTACAGGGGGTCTTTAGGGGAGATAGCAGTCAGCAGTCACATGTCAGATGTCACATAGAAGTGGTGCACATCATCTAAAAGCTGGGAACCTGAAGATTGATTTGAGATGCAGCTCAGCACTGTGTGTCAAGTTATTCTAGTCATCAATCAGAAATAAGCATTAATTAATTCAAATAAATTTTAAAAGTGTATCAGGGCATTATGACAGAAGTATATGATGGCATCCCCATGCTCTATTATGTCTCATAGGTTGTTGCAGCAATTTTTGGGTTGATACCATTTGTTACAAAGATTTCAATTACAAAATGTAAACATTTTTAACCACTCGAGAATTGATAAAAATGATCAATAATCCCTCTGAAATAACACATTAAGACACCAAGACCTTGAGGAACACCAGAGAAAAAGCCATGCTGTGATTTGGTATCAAAAACTTTTGACATTTGGAAATTCCGTCAAGAATTGCATTTTTCGGCGATTGGATGGCGAGCACTTCTGTTGTGGAAACGGCTCAGAAACCCCCTTATTGTCAATCTAACTAGGAAAGCCATCCACCCTCTGAATGCTCTAGATCTCTAGTTTGTAGCTGTAAAGTATCATGAGTCTGTGATTATCCTAGAGGTCACCACAGGTCATTTTATAAAGTGAGGACAAGTTTTAAAAAAATGGCCTCACTATATGAAATGGCTGCTGTGGAGACTAACATCATCACACATGAGAACAATTGGACTCATTGGATCCACAAACGCCTCAGCTTTACAGTGATACCCAATTTATATAATTCCAAGACTGTTTAGGGAACCCAATATGCAGAAATATTCAAATAAACAATTTTTAGAATAGGCAAAATAACACATTTATACTGCATTAAAAAAACTGCATGTTTTTTGCCCCATACTGCATGTGATTGTCATAAAGTGGGCCGGTCTGTAAAGGGGAGTCTCGTGGGTACCCATAGAACCCATTTCCATTCACATATTTTGAGGTCAGAGGTCAAGGGACCCCTTTGAAAATGGCCATACCAGTTTTTCCTCACCAAAATTTAGACCAACTTTGGAGCGTTATGTAGCCTCCTTCCCAACAAGCTAACATGACATGGTTGTTACCAATGGATTCCTTAGGTTTTTGAAGTGTGCATGTTGACATCGTCAGTGTGTACGTTTACCTGATTCTGTCGGGTGAGTCATCTCGTTCCTTCTTTCTGAACTTGTTGAGTGTGTCGTCGATGGTGCTGCCTATCTTGTCACTGATCTCTCCGAGCTTCTCACTGAAGGGGAAAGCTCCTTTGCTCTTATCCCAGTCCTCATCCCACTTACTCCGATCCAACTCATTAGCTGGAAGGAAGAGCACGGGGAAGGGCAGAGAGAGAAAGAGAGAAACTTTGAAAACTTGTGCAGTCTCTCATACTAGTCGTATAAACCTCCTAATATCATCTGTACAACGTTGTGTAACAACTGCAATCTATAACAAATATAAGACACGAAAAGCAACAATAAGATTAGAGCTGCTGCTAATTAATTACTTGTTTAGTCTATAAAATGTCTTGTTCTTGTGTACGATTAACAGTATATATATATATATATATATATATATATATATATATATATATATATACATAAAGTCAGCTGTGTAATAAAATGATTATTTATATATATATATAATCATTTTATTACACATCTGACTTGAGCTGTCAAAGGAGATGCAATGAATTACTTACAGTTCTTAATGCTTCCTCCTCCTCCTCCTCCTCCTCCTCCTCCTCCTCCTCCTCCTCCGCCTCCTCCGCCTCCTCCACCTCCCCCCCCCTCCTCCTCCTCCTCCTCCTCCTCCCATACTGTCCGAGGAGACTCCAATGTATTTATCTTTGTTCTTCTTGGCTTTCTTCCTCTCCTCTCTCAGTCTGTCGTCATCCTGGATGAACTCCACCATCTCCTTCACCTTCTGACGCACATTGATGCCCTGATCCTTACCGTTCTCATCTGGACAGACACACAAACGCAGCAAAACTCAAACAGGAGGACTAGGGGCCAGACTGAAATGACTGATATGATTTGTTGTAGGTAGCAACTTTGGTGACAACTTGACCTTTCATCTAGTGCCACCCACCCTGGTCAAGGCAAGGTGTCTTGAAAACTAAATGTGGGATATTCAATGAACTTTCCAGAGATAATTCCACAGAGGATCAATCATTATGGCTGTGTCCAAAATCATTCACTTCTACCTGCTCACTATCCAGAGAGTTCTATATAAAGGACTTTATAGTGAGACACTTACGGACGCTATTTTCTCATTTTCTCTGCGCCGTTAATTACGATGAGGTCGCACAATTAAAACGTGCCAGACCAGCGTCGGCTGGTTGACCATCCATAATAAATACTGGCATGTATCTTTGTGTGTGATAAATACATGTTGTAAGCTATTTTGTTGATTTGTCTCAGTGAAATGCTCTGAGTGAGTTTAAGTTCCCCCTGGTAAGCAGTGATGCAGTGTATATGTCTAGAGTTTTGTTTCTGTTGTGATGCTGCTCTGCTCACATTAAACACTAATTATTTTCGCACCACAACTCATGGATTTGACTGAATCCCACTGCTCTCTCCTCTTGCCTCATATATACTATATATATTAGGGCTGTCAGAGTTAACGCAATCAAAAAATGCAAATTCATTTTAACACCACAAATTTCCAACATTTCTATTTGTACGCAAAAATGGACAGATTGAAGTTCTAGAGCACGCTGTATTCATGCTTCTCATGCAGAAAATGAACCCTTTCTCGTAACGTCTAATTTGCACACTAATTTCTCTAAAAGGAGGTAGCTAATTTCCATTTAGAGACTCACCAATGAGGTTGTAGTTTTCTAGAGATCGCAGGTCGTAGATGTGTTCTCTGGCGCTGGTGACGACTCTTTCAGACCCATTCCTGATCAGATAGGCCAGCAGCAGTAAAGCCTGGCAGAGGGAGGCAAAGAGGTCGTAAGAGATGGAGTGAGGGACGTGATAAGAGAGTTAACTATGTAGAGGTTGGGGGGGTGGAGCCAGAATTACTCAGTGAGAAATAATCTTTCCTAAAACTATATTCACCCTCTCTTAAACTCATCTTAACTGCTCTCTAAAAAAATCCAGACTCACTCATCTTCCTTGGCTCTTGCATAATTTATAATCTTTGCACATCAGTCTTATGATTATGTGGGCAGGACACAAGAATGTAGTTGAGATGCACTGCTTTGATCTTCTTTGAACTATACATTCACAGGATTCATACATCTGTTACTGTGGGCATTTTTTTTAAAGTATATTTACTGTTTTATTTTTTTAAAAAAAGAAAGAAAAACAGAAAATCAATAAGCCAGAAATGTCTTGATCCAGTCAGTCGTGTAAACACTGGAGCCCATGTAGGTGTCTGACTGCGGGCACAAAGAAGCGCTGAGACTTAGCTTTAATAAATCCTGATAAAACAATACAGAACTAAGCTGCACGTTACAATACGACACAGAGGTGTGGACTTGAGTCACATGACTTGGACTCAAGTCAAACTCGAGTCATACATTTAATGACTTTAGACACGACTTGACAAAATCAAAAAAGACTTGCAACTCTACTTGGACTCTACACCAATGACTAGTGACTTCACTAAGGCCCTGCTCAGACCTGATATTAACATGCATCCTCAGTGATCGGATCACAAGTGGACGGCTCTAAGTACAGGTGTGAACGCACTCAAGAAAAAATTGAGGACGCATTGAGATCCAATCGCTCAGACCACATTCAGAGGTGGTCTGAGCCACATATGGCCACATTCTTTTAGCATTGTGTACGTGAATGCGTCCTGGGCCATATTGAAGGTCCCACTTGGATCCGCGGGTCTCTGCATTGGCAGAGGTGAGCGCTTGTCTGCCTCGCAGCAGGAAACAGCCTCTGTGCACTACTGCATTCTGTCGGTACAACTGTATCTTATTAAAATAGATCTTATCTATAGGCTACATATCTACAGACAATCAGACTAGGCACGGGAAGTCCATTATTATCATACTGTCGGAGATGTGTCGGCGTTTTTGTTCCTGTGCTTTGCACAGAGCTGACAAAGTATGTTATTTGCAACGAATCAATTAATTTCCCTTCATTTCCTGGATCAACTAACGTTGACACTGTTCATTCCCAGCAAGTTGACAATTAATTCCACAGATCCACTTTCTTTGAACCAATCTGACAGCATCCAATCAAGTTGTGGGGGAGAACCATGAAGAACTAGCGTTACGTTACTGAGCACCAGTTGGAAAAAAATGTGTGGGTCGAAAATTACAGAAGGAGACGCAAATGGCATTAAATTTGGTAATGAGTGCATTATGACTTGTTTAAGACTCAAAAGTTAAAGTTTAGGACTTGGAACTTGAGTGCAAAGACTTGAGACTTACTTGTGACTTACAAAACAATGACTTGGTCCCACCTCTGGATACAACACAGGCACACCGGGGAAACAACCAACCAACCTGCCAACTAGAGTGTAACCACACCTTGTAGACTCGTCTCCAGTTCTTCTTGTTGTCCTTCAGCATCCTGGTCCACAGCATGTTCATCACCTCTGGGAACTGCTCATACATAAATGTAGATCTACACACACAAACACATGCATATTATAGTGCTGGGGAAAGCCATACAGGTAAACCAAAGCCTGATCAGGTCTAGTGACCAGAGCCTTAACTGTCTTTCTAACAGAACTCTTATTTCTTCTTAACAAAACACCATGTGTGCATGTGTGTGTAATAACCAGGGCTGTCAATCGATTCAAATATTTAATCGCGTGGTTGTCCATAGTTAATCGCGATCAATCGCAAATTAATACAGGTACTGCATTTAGCATAAAGAATATGCTCAAATCATAACATGGCAAACTGCAGCCCAACAGGCAACAATAGCTGTCAGTGTGTCAGTGTGCTGACTTGACTATGACTTGCCCAAAACTGCATGTGATTATCATAAAGTGGGCATGTCTGTAAAGGGGAGACTCGTGGGTACCCATAGAACTCATTCACATATCTTGAGATCAGAGGCAAAGGGACCTCTTGGAAAATGGCCATGACAGTTTTTCCTCGCCAAAATTTAACGTAAGTTTGTAGTGTTATTTGGCTTTCTTCGCGACAAGCTAATAGTAACATGGTTGGTACCAATGGATTCTAGTTTCATATGATACCAGTATCTTCATTCTAGCTTTAAAACTGAGCCAGTTACAACCTAAAAATAGCAAGTTGCGTTAATGCAGCCCTAGTAAAACAGTTTGCCTGCTATCTTTAGTGATATCGTGCATGTATTTGCATGCACATACAGGAACTGTGCATGTGTGTGTTACACATACTTGGCTATTTCTCCCATCAGTTGTCCGGAGGGTCCCCAGGGGTCGTCATTGGTAGCCTCTCTCACCTTGGACTCGATCTCTGAGTAGTTCATCACCACATTAGTGCTGTTGACAGAACATATATCCGTATTTATCAACATTTCAAACATGTAAAGATGAAGCTATGTGGCTTTACTTTTTTGTCTTTCTGTTCACTTATAATAAACACGGGAGCTTGTTATTGTCAGTCATTCAGTCTGTCAGCTTTGCTGGTTATCAGCAAATGTCCTGTGCTGATTCCCTTCACACTCCACTCGTCACATTTCCAGAGGTCAGGCAGACCGAAATACAGACAATCAGAAACACACACATTGATATATTTACACAGTAGAACACACGCAAATACAATGAGGGCAACTCTCATATGACAAACAATCCCTCCGGCTAGCAGAGCGTCATTATCATATCAAACTTCTACACACACACTCTCTATACAACACAGATGTCTGGTAGGGGTGGGAAAAAAATAGATTCACCTGTGTATCGGGATTGGGTTTTTTTTTGTACGATTTTGAAATCAATTTTTTAATGTGTGGAGGTAGAAGGAAGTTACCGCTTTTATTGTTGTAGTCTGAATAACGTGACGTCCTATCCGTTCCGAATCCGTAAACACTACAGATACAGTAAAGTATGGAAACACTTTGGGTTTCACACATTCCCAGGAAAAGCAGAGCTAGACATCGTGCCTAAAGCTGCATGCTAACTCTGTCATGGACAGGAAACGTTATGGTATTGAGGTAACGTGCGGTAGAGCCAGCCCTCACTCTCATCTCCGTGGTCAAATCGGCCGACGCTACAACTGTAGAGCACCCATATACTGACATTTATGTTAAATACATTCAAACGGGCCCGATGGAGCTGACCGTGGATGTATAAAGAAAACGGAGCTGATGGTAAAAGCTATCGATGGACTTGGCGAAGTTAGCTGAAGTATACGTGTGTCGTGTGACTACGTCTGGTTTTCAAAATAAGGTGTTAACAAAGGGAACTGTATTTACAAAATACATATATGGAAATAAGATTGATTGGATTATATTCACCAGAAGTATGAAACATTACATGTCCCTTATAAATTAAATAGAAAATACCACTAATTTGTGAGGGAAATGTCTTTATTCTTTGATTTTTGGGCTGCTGGAATTTTTTTTTATAAATAATTCCTGATAATGACTGATATATTTGACTTCAGGACATCTCTAACTACATACATGTTGAAAATCAACATTTTTACTGTATTAATTTAGATATTTTCTAAAGTAAGAGTCCCTACAAGTGTATGATCCAACTTTTCCCATGGTCTACTGTTAAAAAAGTTTACAAAAATCACAATAAATCGTAATATCGAATTGCAATACATATTGAATCGGTACCCAAGTATCATGATAGTATCAAATCGGGAGATATGTGTGTCGTCCCAGCCCTAATGTCTGCCTACTGCTGCACATGGCACCGCCTCACTCATGCAGCACACACAAACACTCAAGCTGACAATAACTAACAGGGTTATCACACATTCATGCAAGTGTCATAAACAATGAAGTCAAGTAAGACAAAGTGAATCTCAGCTCACTGAATTATGAATGACAGCTTTTTTTTAAAAGCCTGTGTCTCGACCACTGCACTTCAGAGGACATGCAGACGAGCATAGTGTATAAGAAAATATTCAGCTGGACACAAAGGGAAGTGAGTAGGGTGTGTACATCCATGTGTGTACATCCATGTGTGTCTGTGTGTAAAACAACGAGGTAAACACAGCCAAAGCTCCCCATCAGAAATGTCTGCTTCCTGCCCCCTTTGTTTTTGTGGGCTCACCAGCTGCTGTGTTTGTTTTCCTGTGTGTGCGTTGCATCTCTTGATGTGCTTGGCTCGCTCTACAGACCCCTTTTAAAAAGCACTGCAACGTGAAACACACCTCTCACTCTCCTCTCCGCCACAACCTACTGCTCCCTTCAGCCTGTCATTCCTACCTCCTTCTTCACCTGGCCTTTTTTCACATTTCTGTCTCCTTCACTTCATTTTCTATATCCTGTTTTATCTCCTGCTCCTCGCTTCTCCCGATCCTATCATAACTCCTTTATTCCACAGCACCTCTCCTCTCCGTCTCTTTCTCCTCTGAGCTCTGCCACCCTCCCAGCCAAAGGAAAATCTTCCGTACAGGAGCTGCCTTTGACTGTGTTATTGTCAGCAGATAAGACAGACACAGACAGCGAGAGCTCCATCATAGCGTGACTCTTAATCTGCAGGAAAAGCGAGGCCGCCGCTGCCAGCTCTGTTGAGGTAGATCAATAATAGAGTGTTTTCATCATGCCCAGCCAGGCACAACCAACAGCTGATAGGAGCTGGTGTCTATTACTCCATCTAAAGCTCTGTTGAGCTCTCCGTCTGTGCTACTTCTATACTGCATATTCCCTCTTCTAATCTCCTTTCTTCGGTCTATTCGCTCATCTTTCTTTTATGCAACTCTCTCCTATTGACTTCCTCTTTCTTCCTTATCACATTTGCGATACAATTTGTCCTTTAAAGGGCGTAGCCAACCGGAGAACGTAGGGTGTCAAACTGTGAGCAGATAGTCAAAGTGAAATATGACATTTTCATGTGTCATGTTCAAATGTAAATGTGGAAAATAAAGGTATGATTACAGAAAATAAAAAACAGGATTTAAGGATAATTTCCTCTTGGAAGCATTGTTGGCCGTACCAATGTATCATCTAAACCACGGGTGTCAAACATACGGCCCGGGGGCCCAATCCGGCCCAATCCAGCCCACTGGATGACTTTGCAAAGTGTAAAAATTTCAGAGAAGTCATTAAAGTGGCAGTAGGCAGTATATTTTTGGCATCATTGGGCAAAAATTCCATAATAACCTCGCAGCATATTGTAATTCAAGTGTTCTGAGAGATAACTAGACTTCTGCACCTCCTCATAGCTCTGTTTTCAGGCTTCAGAAAATCTAGCCCGTGACGGGAGACTTTGATCAATCACTGGTCATTTCATTGAGAGAGCGTTCCTATTGGCTGTGCTCCGGAGCTGTGGCCAGAACTTGGCGTTCCTTCACCAGATTTCACAATGGCGGCGGCGGCGACACAAACTTTCTAATTTTACAGCTAAACTGTGCACTAAAAGATGATTCTGAAAACATTTGAGGAGAGAAATAGGCATTAACGTAACATAATATTGATTCATATTTGATCAGCGCTGCCTAGTTTGACCGTTTGGTCGGAGTTTGCGTGATTGACAGCTGGCTCTCATAGACTCAGATCAGCTCTTACTGCTTGTTTTCCTCCAGTATGTGAAATTTTGCAGATGCCGTTAGGAGCACCGGAGGACACCGGAGGATACAGAGGCACATGATTTTTTTCAGGTTACCTGTTTCATGTACTACTGTCACGACATAGTGACCGTTTTATAAAAATAACTTTTTTTAAATCATATTTGCTATTTGATAAAATACAAGAACTTGCCGGGAAAACTGAGAACAGAATGAATTGTTGGAAGGTTTGAGGAAACAGTAGTCTGTAGTCGAGGGGTCAGCGGGACATCTCAGGCTGTTCATCATCTCTTTTGTGAATGGATTTTCCGTTAATCGTGAACGTTTTCAGAATGTACTTGTACTTCATTACACTAACAGGAAGGGAATATTTGGCGGTGGTGTTATTTATAGGTTACTATGCATTGGTTTTACTGGTTCGGCCCACTTGAGAACCATCTGGACTGTACGGGGCCCTTGAACTAAAATGAGTTTGACACCCCTGATCTACACAATCCATATTTAAAGAGGTATACAGGGCAAAATACTGTATATGTAAGAGTTCATCAGTCTCCCTAAAATTAAAAGAGGCTTTTGGCATACTGTACCCTTCTTGTCACTGCAGTGTGTTTGCACACAGTATGCACCTTATAGTAGTCTGCATTTAACCTTGCTTGCACGATTGCTATCAAAATGTAAGTGCACATTAACAACCCACAGGGAGCTGAATCCTCCAAGTTTTAATTACGCACCTCATGTACAAATACACAGTAAGTAAATCTATAGTAAATAGTAAACACAGTACAAGATAGTTGAAAGAAAATATTAACAAAGACCACAACACTGTAACAAAATGAGATAGTGGCTAGCTGGTATGTTTTAAGTTAGAAAATACACTCCCTGGCCACTTTATTATACCTTTACAATCAAATGCCTTTACAAAGCTTATAATAGTCAGTTTTAGTTCAAACTTTATGAGAGGAGTTAATTCAACTGCACAATATGTTTATTACTGAGGTTATAGTTAGTGGTGGTGTAGTACTCGACTGCATTAAATTGAAATGTGTTTTTAATATTCTTCCCCCCTCATGCATACATTAGAAACACCTCTATATGTAATGTAGTCCAATTCACCACCACTGCAAACTACAACCCCAATAATAAGAGTTAATTAATAAGTCTCTGACAGCATCAATCAAAACTGAGTTGCTGTAAAATGGGACACTGCCTATTGTGAGACACCTAAGCTCCAGTGGATGTAGGTCTTCCTCAAACAAATAAAAGTCAATAAAACTATTGATATTTAATGTCATTCTAATATGACTAAATGCTTCAAATCAATTACAATCTTCATTCATTGTTCTTTATTTATTTATTATTATTTATAATCTTATTGTTTGTTTGATGTTGTTCGATTCTCCATGTAACATCCACACATAAGCCTAGGTTTTGTAACAGCAATAACATTGTAAGTGGTAAAATTACTGAATGTGGGATTGCACATTTAGTCTTGAGTGTTTCCTACATTAATTAAGGTGATTTTTAGGCCTTTTAACAGACTTTTCAGTGTCCCACATTTCAAACATGACTGTCCCACATTTGAAAATTAAGATTTGTCAGAGAAAACTTGGCATTAGAGTACTGATATGTCTACCATTTCTTTTAAGAGCATGATATCTGCATTTTCTTTTTTGGTTCAATTAGGAAACATCCTGGGGATTACGGAGTGGTACTGGGTTTGGATTTAATGTATTGGCTTCATATCACAATATATTCCAGAAATCTGAAATACAAAAAAAATGCCCCACATTAGGCTAATTCACCCTACTTTTAAAACTGATTTCATTTTATCTACCAAAAACCTAGCCCTCCAGATAGTGACACCATCCTCATCAAATGTTGTTTACTTTGCTATTAAATAAAAGAGCCTGTTCCCAAAAAATAGGTTTACTTAGCCTACTTATCCCAACTGACTAAAAGCATCAGTGCATCCTCCAATTTTTTTTGTGGGTTTGGTTTACTCAACAAAGATGGTCATATAATTCATATCGGCTTATGGGAAATGTTGTTCAAAATTACTGCGTGATTTAATATGAACTCAAACGTAATTATAAAATACTTTATGTTTAAATAAATAATACAAAATAGTAATTAAATTAAATAATATAATACACATATACATATTACCTTTATGTTAAGGCAAAGGCTATGGCAGCAGTGGGCACTTGCTTATTTGCATTTAACATGTTACATTTAATGTCACACGTGTATATTAAATTAAATAAGGATTAATGAATTTTGCAAAGTCTCAAAAAATTAATTTATACTTATTTTGTAATAATGTATATATATTTCTTTTCTGTATTTTTTTCTATTTCAAAGGTTTTTCACCTAATGACTAATGGCTAATAATAATTCCAAAATGAACTGAACTTTTAACTCAACCTATAAAATAAAGGAGGGAAAAGCTGTTTGTCATTGAGTGGATTCCAGTTAAAAATCTTCGAGTGGATGTTTCAATCTCTCTCAAGTTGGGATACTGCACATATTTAAACAATAACTTGACAGTGAGCCTATTGGAACAAACAGGACAGGAAGCTGTTGTTCTCCCTCCTCCTCCTCCTCCCCCTCCTTCTCATCCTGGGATACAGTATAATTACTATATACATTGTACTGCACATTATACTTGCAACAATAGATACACAAAGACACACATCACAATGAAGCAAGTGCCCAGACAATCAGCCCGATGTTAGTAGGATGCGACATCAGCATTACAGTACTACAGTATGATCTGTTTGGCCAGCTTTGTTGTCCTAACAGTTCGGGACCATGGGGACATGGGCCTCATCCTAATTGGCAGGAAATTTACTATAACCCACATACAATTATCTAGCTTTCCATCATCAATGCTTAAAGCCTTCTACTCGGGATATGATGTTGGGTGAATGCATGGTGGATGTAACCGGCATCACCAGGGTGCAGGGACAACAGGGCGTGATCTTGCAGCAGCAGCACCAACAGAAACAGTACAAACACAGAGCCGACCTGGGCTTTAGCAATGCTAGAGGAATTAGCTAGCTGGATAGCAGCTTTTCGTTGCAGGATCAGAAATTAATTGCATTGTGTAATATTGTATTTTCCTGGCCTATATGAACAAATGTGGAAAAAAAATGTACAGAGAAGAAGAAACCATTGTAAAACACACACACATGTCTATTTATGCTGCAAGGTTGAAGATAGATTGGCAGCTAGCCAGCTAGCTAGTCGATGCTAACAGCTGAGGGGCTATTGTCGTGACGTCACGGCCCCAAAGCTGCTGATGCTGCTGAAGCTAAAGCTAAAGCTAGCCGGTTAGCCCAGCAACGAGTTAGCTTAGCAACCAGTTAGCTTAGCAACCAGCACCTGCTCCTCGGGTACTCACGCTTTGTCCACCAGCTCTCTGACTTTCCACATATTCAGCATCTCCGCACGGCACTGCGGGACCGCCGGCTCGATACTGCGTCGCCCCCCGTGCCTCTAGGTATCCGGTTACCGACGACAATCCCCCCCCACACTCTGTAGTTACAGCGGCCGCTGCGGTTAACGGATCGGCCCCCTTGTTGCTACGGAAACGTCGTTCTCTGTCTACGTCACTGGAGCGTCGAGATGCTCCCTTGCATCCTTGCAAAAAACAAGATGCATCAGCTAACACAGTAAAAACAAAGAGCTAAACAAAGTGTAACAAAATATGAACCATTTAAATAGAAGGAAGTATAAAAATAGGAGCAGCATATACAGTATTGACAATACACAGACTATTAACACAATTGCACAAGTGGAAAATGATACTGCACAGTGAGAATGAATGAATGAATGAATGAATGAATGAAATTCCATCTGAAAATATCAGGTTATTGTCAGTTTTTGGTGTGTAAGTGTAAGTGGTCTACTGGGAGCAGTGCTGGTTGTGGAGTCTGACAGCTGCAGGAAGCGCTCCTTCACACACTTTGGGTGGAGCAGCCTGTCGCTGAAGGAGCTCTCCGGTGCTGAGATGGTGTCCTGCATGGGGTGGGAGTCATTCTCCATCATGGATGACAGCTTAGCCATCATCCTCCTCTCAAGTCAATAGTGACGCAGGAACAATGAGATAACAGAGATGATGCTATTACATCTTTGTTGAATTCTGTAGGAAGGAGCTGATAGTGCCTTGCTCACGGACACTTCAGCACGGAGGATGTTTGGGGAGCAAAAAGAAGTTTATTCAAGTCTGCTACTAGTATACTTCTTTTACTTCTTTTAAACTTAAAATAAGCCTTATAGAGGATGCTTTCAGTTTACTTTTTATGTACTTATCAGAGATATACTTAACAAAATTATACTTGGTTTACTGACAAGTATACAGAAATGTCTAAGTATACTTGGTTTATATTGACAAGTATACAGAAAAGTCTAAGTATACTTGGTTTATATTGACAAGTATACAGAAAAGTCTAAGTATACTTGGTTTATACTGATACAGAAATGTCTTAGTATACTTGGTTTATATTGACAAGTATACAGAAAAGTCTAAGTATACTTGGTTTATATTGACAAGTATACAGAAAAGTCTAAGTATACTTGGTTTATATTGACAAGTATACAGAAAAGTCTAAGTACACTTGGTTTATATTGACAAGTATACAGAAAAGTCTTAGTATACTTGGCTTATGCTTACTTTTTGATAGAGTAGCCTATTAGAGGGTGTGAGAGTTTGTAAATGTATGTTTTGATATTAATTTACTTTAAATCCTCAAGAATTTTCTGTTTTTGCATTCTCCGTTCACCATGTGAGAAAAACGTTTTCTTTTTTAATCTCATCACAAAATATCAGGTCAAATAGCAAAAGTCTCTTTATGTAATGCATAAATCATTGGCTAAGTACTATAAGTTAAAGAAAACTTACAACTATACATGCAGTAAAAACTAAGAAAATAGAAGTTTACTGAGTATACTTTAAAGTTTACTTTCATAAACTAAAAAGTGGGCTACAAGTATATAACTAGTAATCTAACAGCATACCTATAAGATCACTTGTAGTATAGTGCACTTCATAATATACTGTAGTTGCAGTACAAAATACAACTTAGATGTAAACTAGTTGTGTACTCAAAGTTTACTATTCTTACACTTAAAAGTATACTACTAGTACACTGATGTTAGTATACTTACTACATAAAGTATACTCGGGAAATATACTTGAACTTCACTTAATTTTACTTCATAAAATAAACTTGAAGTATACTACTTTTTCGTAAGGGGACCAATGAGACAACAGAGATGATACTATTGTTGATTTCTGTATGAAGGTTGCCCCATGGAGCTGACAATGCCTTGCTCAGGGACACTTCGGCACAGTGGATGTTTGGGGAGCAGAGTTTATCTTCATGATACTCTAAAAGCTGATTTTCACTCCTCTGGCCTAAGAAATGGACAAAATTCAGGCCATTGTGTATTAAAATATGGTTATCTTCCATTTAACAAAAATATAAACATATTTTTCCCTCAATGGTAGAAATCACAACACTGCTTTTGAGTTATTTCAAACATTTTTAAAATCATATTTGACCAACAACTTTGCAGATTTTAATAAAATAAATAATATAATAAATAATAGATACATTAAAAGAAAACATTGGTTCTACATGAAGATGTTATAGAATAAATGTTTAATTTGAGATGTTTTAAGCATTATTTGTTCCTGAGTCCACCTCTATGTTGATGCTAGGAGATGTTGATCTGTGTATTTAAAATCACGAGTGTTTGCTGCCCTCTGGTGGTGACAGCGAGGAACTGATAAATTAGTCAAAGTAGCGTCATTGCAGACATTTATAGCATACTCACACTTCCGGTAGGTCGTTTCAGAATAAAACTTTCAACGCACACAGGTGTAGGCTTGCTACTCTTGGTCAATGCGGGAGAAGCACAACATCCCAATAGTGTTTTCCTTTGTATTTCCTATATTGTGTTGACAAGAAGATGCAAGGGTTTAAATCTAAGGTAAAAGGCAAAACAAAATGCTCGCCGCCCGGTTGCACAAAGCAAAGAGATGACCTGTGTATTTAAAATCACGAGTGTTCACTTCCCTCTAGTGGCCACTACAAAGAATTGCAATATTAATTTTACCATACTGACACTTCTGGAAAATGTACACTTTATTAGCACATTAATTCAATTCAATTCAAACTTTATTGCAGACTCAAGATCCAGATAAGAAAGAAGAAAAAACAACAACAACAACAATACATTACATATAATACATTACAACACAGGAAGCACTATAAAAAGTCATGACTAAAAGATATTAAAAATATAAATATATACATACATCAATGCCTTACATATAAAGAACTATACCAGTGCCTCCACAGCTGTGATTGATACTATTATGGATATATGAATGTCTTATTGATACCTCTAAAGAATATAATTAGTGTTGATAACTGTGTTATTGCTACTAAAATCCTATGATGCAGTTCCCACCTGTGACCACTGCAGGACATTAAAACTCGTGATTTTAAATACACAGGTCAAGTTGGCAACATGTCATTTTTATTTACCAGTTGTTTAATCTGAATAATGTATATATATATATATATATATATATATTTTTTTTTAAGCATTATCAGTTCCTGAGTCTACCTCTATGTTGATGCTAGGAGATGTTGATCTGTGTATTTAAAATCACGAGTGTTTGCTGCCCTCTAGTGGTGACAGCGAGGAACTGAAAAATTAGTCAAAGTGGCGTCAATGCAGACATTATAGCATACTCATACTTCCGGTAAATCATTTCAAAATAAAACTTTCAATGTACACAGAGGTGTAGTTTGCTCGTGGTCACCACGGGAGGGCAGCTTATAGTCACAGCAATGATAGTCCATAAGCAATAGTTACATGAAAAATCTATTATATATATATATATTTATAAACCCACGAGTCTCCCCTTTACAGACATGCCCACTTTATGATAATCACATGCAGTTTTGGACAAAAAACAAGTTGTTTTTTGCATGCAATGTGTCATTTCTAAAATAGTTCTGGTTTGTTCTTTATACTATGACAGCTTTCCTAAAATTAAATTTTTAAAAATCACAATATATTACCTTGCTTACAGTATCGCAATATATTGAATCGTTACCCATGTATCATGATACATATCGTATCGCCGGATTCTACTTGTGAGTGTTCATTAGTGTCTTCGGCATCTCATCAGTTAACGCTGCCAGGCTGAGTGTGTTCTTGGCTCATCCTCTGAGTCAACCACAGCTTGTATTATTGATATGTTGGCTCAGTTATGTAGGTCCCCAATCTGGTCTAGAATAAAGTAGAATAACAGAACAGAACAAAGACGTGTGTCTGATAGAGTGAAGGTCATCTACGGCAAAACGTCAGCATCTGCATCTTTATTTGTTTCTTTCTTTGTGGGAGTGTGTCCTTGGTCTCACTGGAGGTTTGTTTTTTCACTTTTCATTCTATTGAAACTATATTGACTGTGATTTAGAGATTTGTTATGATGTTTGGTACACTGTAACACTTCGATGTAAATTTACAGTGTAAATTCTAACAGTGACCTACAGAATTAGGCTTATAATGTATATTGCAATGCTTTCTGGGAGTCATAATGCTTGCTCCCATGATCCCAATGGTCAAACGTTTCATTTCGCAGTAAGTTGCCGCTGAGAATCTTTATAAAATACAGTAGAGATATTGTAAATCGTACAGTAGTTTACTGGTGAAATTGCTGAAAGTAATTTGCTGTAATTTTACAGTAAAAGTTTGACAGTGTGAGTTTTAGACTGGTCTTAATTGTTTATGTTCTGGTTTTGAATGAATTGGAGTATTTTAACAAATGTCAGCAAGAAAAACAAATTGATCTTAGTACAACTTTATTGCCTTAAAACTGTGTTAACCTTAATAATGATAATATAAAGATAATAATGCACACAGTGCACTTTCATTGACTAAGCTACTGGAGTTACCCTGCACTATATTACTTTTTAACAGTCTCTTCTGCACTATATTCACTTTTTTAATAGTGGTGTATCACAGCTGTTACCCTGCGTTATATTCAGTTTTAACAGTTTTCTTCATCTCTTTGTATTTTTATATCTGGTATATTTTTTTGTACTTTGTACTTTGCACTACTAACTTTTTACTGCCTTTTTACTAACATGTTTTGCACTATGGAACTGTGATGCTGGAAACTTGAATTTCCCTCGGGATCAATAAAGTTACTATCTATCTATCTATCTATCTATCTATCTATCTATCTATCTATCTATCTATCTATGTGTGTGGGGGGAAAGAACAAAATGATCTGTCCCACCCCCTTCAGCCACTCCTCCAGAGTATTTAAACATCTTCTATTCATGTATTTATACTCAGTAGGCTGAATTCAGCCACAGTGTCTGGAAACTCTCCCACTGACCTGCAGGTTAAAAAGAAACAGGCTGTTATCGTTTCAACACTTTATCTTTTTATCTTTTATTCGGATCTCCATTAGCTGTGGCTGAAGCCCAGCTATTCTTCCTGGAGTCCACTTAAATCACTTTGAACTGTTAGGCTACATTTCAGTACATAATCACATTACAATCTTTACCAACAATGACTACAACATCAAAAGCGACACAACCAAACACACAACACAGGACCTACACTGTAAACAATTGCTGTTAATTTACAAGGATTTCAACAGTATTAACCTGTTATTGCTAAAAACAGTGCTTTACTGTTAAAAAAAAAGAAAACCTGTTAAATTACGCTCATAGGCCGTTTTTTAACTGAACTATAATGCATTCTTAAAAAACAGCACTTTACTGCTGATCAACTGTCTAAAGTATCATCAGTAACAGTTTCATGCAGTATTTTTTTAATTCTGGGACCTGATCTGCACATGTGAGGCTTGTACATTGTACATGATTGGAAAATCAGTGAATTAGCTTTATTGTTCTTCACTCACATGTTGTTATGGTTTGCATTCTGTACTTGTAGCCAGCTATAGACAGACATTTTGGGAAAAGTGTCAACAAGTCTATTATAGCCTTTTTCCTAACAAGTGCCTTTAATTGTATTTAGTGTGACTATTCCTATGTCTGTAACCTGCTAAGTCTATTCATCTAGGCAAAAAATAATGTTTATTAAAATGTATGTAAAAAATACAACCTAAATAGTGCATTAAAACAAATCAGTATGATAATGTAAAAGAAAGGTGAAAAACAGCCATATAATGTATCTTTAAACAGTAAATTAACTGTAAAATACCGTGAAATTAATAAAAAAAAAAACCCAGTTCAAACTGTATTTTTCATTAACAGTACAAAGCTGTAAATTTCAGCGACAGTATAATAATGTTCATTTTACAGTAACATAAAGACAACCCTGCTGCCATCAGTTCTTTACTGTTATTTTACTGGGAAAACAGTGTAGGTTTAAGTTAATACTATTCACAGAGTACAGAGGTAAATATGATGTGTTTGTTTTACCTGCTGTCTCTGATTTAAGCCATTCTAGAATGATAACCAGGTTGCCATGGTGATGATCCCCCTGCTGCATAGCAACAACATCAGCACCGGGCTCAGCTCCGTGTTGGACCCCTCCGCCGCCGCCGGTCACACCGCCGCGCTGAGCCGGGCGGGTCACACCGCGGCGGCTGTAGTCCTCGGGTTCATCCTTGTCCTGGGCTTCCTCGGTAACTTCCTGGTGCTCCTGGTGTTCTCGCGTTTCCCCGGGCTGGTGTCTCCGGTGAACCTGTTGCTGGTCAACATCAGCGCCAGCGACATGCTCGTCTGCATCTTCGGGACTCCGCTCAGCTTCGCGGCCAGCGTGAGCGGCCGGTGGCTGACCGGATCCTACGGGTGCCTCTGGTACGGTTTCTCCAACGCGTTTTTCGGTGAGTGATGGAGGATATTTTCATTCCTAATAACAATAATGCAAAGTACAAAAAGCAGGCTACCCTTACGAAAAAGAAGTTTACTCAAGTGTGCTGTTAGTGTACTTCTTTTAAACGTAAAATAAGAGAGTATAGAGTATACTTTCAGTTTCCTTTTTATGTACTTATCAGAGATTAACAAAAGTATACTTAAGTATACTTGGCTCATACTGACAAGTATACAGAGAAGTCTAAGTATACTTGGCTTCTACTGACAAGTATACAGAAAAGTCTAAGTATACTTGGCTTCTACTGACAAGTATACAGAAAAGTCTAAGTATACTTGGCTTCTACTGACAAGTATACAGAAAGGTCTAAGTATACTTGGCTTCTACTGACAAGTATACAGAAAAGTCTAAGTATACTTGGCGCATACTGACAAGTATACAGAAAAGTTTAAGTATACTTGGCAAAACTAAAAGAGCAACCAAAGACCACTGAAAACATAAATGTTTTAAGATTTTTCTTAAAAGTGTCAATGTAGTGGGGGAACATGTATTATTATTATTATTATTGTTATTAATAATAATAATAATAATTTATTATTATTATTATTATTATTAATACAGCATTATTATTAATAATAATAAATGGAGAGATGATTGACTCAGTTTGATCTCTAACTGCTATTCTCTTTACTTTGTTTTGATATTTCTCTAACCGTCAGGTATGGTATCCCTGGTGTCTCTTTCTCTGCTGTCCTTTGAGCGGTATTCTGTAGTGCTCCGCAGAACCCAGTCGGACTCCTCTCAGTACCGCCGGGCCAGGCTGGCTGTTGCGGCCTCCTGGCTCTACTCACTGGTCTGGACTCTGCCGCCGCTCCTGGGCTGGAGTAGGTCTGGACTGCTCCAATATTAACCCATCACTTCACTCATTATTAGATCATCCATTCATTCACTTATTCAGGCTGATGATGCTAAGACTGGGAGGAGTTAGTTAAGGTCAGGCATTGACCTTGAATAGGTAAGGTTAGGCATTGACCTTGAATAGTTAAGGTTAGGCATTGACCTTGAATAGTTAAGGTTAGGCATTGACCTTGAATAGTTAAGGTTAGGCATTGACCTTGAATAGGTAAGGTTAGGCATTGACCTTGAATAGTTAAGGTTAGGCATTGACCTTGAATAGTTAAGGTTAGGCATAGACCTTGAATAGTTAAGGTTAGGCATAGACCTTGAATAGTGAAGGTTAGGCATTGACCTTGAATAGTTAAGGTTAGGCATTGATCTCGAATAGTTAAGGTTAGGATAGGTCGTCGGGCAGTGAGTCTCGCGAGAGTTTTTGCAAGTCTTTGCAGATCTCAGATCAAAAGAAAATGAGTCCATACCGTTTCGCAGCTCACAACAGAGACATACAGAAACAACTTAACATAACATAGAACTACAACTCCATGATGTTAAACATGAAGCATATGTTGTGTGTTGTGGAGCAGCTACGGGCCGGAGGGTCCCGGCACCACCTGCTCCGTCCAGTGGCACCAGCGCTCGACCACAGCTCGCTCCTACATCAGCTGTTTGTTCATCTTCTGCCTGCTGCTGCCGCTGCTGCTCATGTTCTTCTGCTACGGGAGGATCCTGCTGGCTGTGCGAGTGGTGGCCAGACAGGTGAGCAGCGTGCAAAATGACCTTTGACCCCTCTGTGTAATGTGCGACATCACTGTGTGTCCACCACTGTTTGTGAAAGCAGTGTGTGTGTGTGTGTGTGTGTCCAGGTCACCAGCATCAACCGGTCCTCAGCTGAGCGGCGGGAAGGCCGTGTCCTTCTAATGGTGGTCTCCATGGTGACAGGCTACCTATTGTGCTGGATGCCATACGGTGTTGTGGCGATGCTCGCCTCCTTTGGACAGCCCGGCGTGGTGCCGCCTGCCGCCAGTTTAATCCCGTCTCTGATGGCGAAGACCAGCACCGTTCTCAACCCTGTTATTTATGTGCTGCTCAACAACCGGGTAATAACAATTCCCTGCAAATACCTTACACACAGTCATCCTCCTTCTTCCAAATGAGATATATTCAACTCCAAACAAAACAAAACTAGAGGGGCATATGTGCTAATACAAAATCTTTACTAGGCCTCACCAATTAAAGGATAGGTTCACACTTTTTCACAGAAAACGTTTTTTAACCCCATGATATATCCTAAAATTCTGCTGCACCAAAGCTGGTTTGCTAAACAACAGTTTATTTTGCATTTTGCAACACAGCGGAGTCTCAGTTTAAATACGTTTTTATCATTTTAAATCCGATATACAGTAATTAAATACTGACACACCAGAATCCTGGTTGAACGAGTTTTCCACTGATTTAGCATTGTGCATTGCACAGTCGGACTCACAATGCAGTTTTTAAAAAAGGATCAAAATCGATGCAGCAGAACCAGACATCGTCTTCTTCCTTATCAAAACCTGGCACCTACATTTCTCATAATGCAACATGACAGGCAACAGTTTGTTTGGAGATTTGTGTGTGTTATGCTAGTAATGGCCAATGACATTAGCCTCAAGCAGATACTAGGAGCTACAGGGGTCTGGTAAACTCACTTCTTTCTAACTCCACACATCCAGATTTTTAAAATTTTCAAACTTGTAGTGTCACTGACACATCACTTGATTTATCAGACTTCTCACAGTTCCCTCTGGAGACACAACTGACTTCATACAACTTTTTTTTCACAAATGCAGTAGCACTTCCCAAGACCTGTAAACAGACTTTGATGTGTAAATTCGGTGGTGTTCCCCTTTAATAATCACATATGTACATTGAAAGAGTTGCTCCTGTCCATACTGGCTTTGAAATGCATTTTTGCAAACAAGGGCTGTAGCTGTTGTCCTCCATCTCTTCCATTTGAAGTTGGACTAAGAAGGGATCTCTTTACAGCCAGTATGGACAGAGGAATGATTATAATTTACATATGTGACCATTGTTTTAAGACAGTTTTGAAAAACAATGTGAACTTCTCCTTTAAAGCAGTGGATCCAATACGCGTTAATGCAAATTCGTTTAAATTCCACTAATTTCTTTCTTTTCTGGTACCAACATTGTCATACTAGCTTGTCGTGAAGAAGGGTAAATTACGCTACAAACTTGTGCTAAATTTTGGCGAGGGAAAACTGGCATGGCCATTTTCAAAGGGTTCCCTTGACCTCTGACCTCAAGATATGTGAATGAAAATGGGTTCTATGGGTGATGATAATCACATGCCGTTTTGTCAGTCATAGTCAAGTCAGCAAACTGACAGCTGCTATATCTTTTGAAATAGTTTTATATCCAGACTTTTGTATAAATTATCCAGTAAGTGTGATATTATGATTTTAGTTATACATGTGCAAATCTAATTTTGACAACCTCAAAGCAGACAAATCCTGGCGCACCCCTGTGATGTTTGTAGGGCCCAGACACCCGGTTTGGGAACCACTGCTTTAAAGCATGAATAAATATTGTTTTGTGAAAACTGCCTTGTATCCACAAACATTTTTTTTTTGCATTATGAAATTTGTGTTATTTCTGAAAGTATATGTTATGAACTGTACACACTTAATTTGTTTCATTTGCTCAAACCAATGAGCAGCAAGTGACCTGTGTGTCCCGCCAGCGTCATTGTCACTGAAATCTACCGTAGCAGTTAACATTTTTCAGGATGATTAATCAAGATGATTACAAAAAGGCACTATTTTCGGTCGACTTGCAACAACCTTCATAGGTGCTTAAATCTCACCAACACTTATTGCCATTGCTTTCATTATTTTTCATCATTTGAATGTTGCTAGGCAGCTCTTAATCCTGCCTACAAAGCTTTGATTGGATGATTGTTTCTCCAACCAGTGGAAACAGCCATCACTGGGCACAACACCAGGCCTATTTGCATTGCTGGGCAGCGATTCAGAGGTCTGAAACCAGGCTAGAATTAATCAATTTGCCTGCTTTGAAGGTTGGTAATCCAGCCTTGGTATATATGCTCTTTTCACATTATATCCCTGCCTTAGATGACACATTTCACCTATAACTTCATCCTCTGTGATGACATCCCACCTCATGTAGCGGTGGAGACACCTTCTTGCTCAAACATCTGAATGTTACTAGTGTCTCCATAGATATAATCTATGCGTGTCTCTGTGTCATTCATTTTGCTGCCTCGACCTCCTCTGTTTGTGTGTCTCTCAGTTCTCCAGGTGTTTCCTGTACATGATCAGGTGCAGCTCAGAAGCCCCGCCAACCTCAGGTCACCAAACACTGCCCAGCAGCAGGCGTGTGTGGCGTCACGCTCCCCATCCGCCAACAGAGGAACAAAACACAGTGCATGCCATGTTCAGCTCCAGAGACCAGCAGGTACAGCGGCCTGCTCTGGTGCTAATGGCTCAATATGCAACATAGAGGTCAAAGGTCACTTTAGCGCAGTGATCAATGACAAAAGACATTATTCCACTTTTTTTCGAGATATTTTTAAACAAAAAGCAAGATGCTGCAGGAATTATTTTTGTTCTCCTATTCTAGAAATGTCTCTGTGTTTGACTTGTTTTGTTGATGAATCTATTGGACCGTGTAGCTCCATGTATCTTAATTTTGAATGTTTGAAACTACTTTTCACAGCAGCAGTCAGATGTATTTTTGCCCCCATTGTCCAAGTATCTATCTCAGGGTTTTTATTTGTCACATTAAAGTCAAAACAAGAAAATCTTTGACTAATCTTTGAAAGTTTGACTAGGCGCAACTTTGGACATTATTTCTACTGAACCATAAAGAAGGGAGTGTGCGTCTATGTCAAAATATTTTTGTCTCCCCTGTAAAAAGGGGAGATGGAGAACTGAATAATTAGTGAACAAAACACATAAACAACATTATAAGGTGACATTTAGACTCTTTTTATTCATGTTCTACAATATCCAACAATTAAAAAAAAACCTCAATTCAGAATAAACAACTTTAGATTCCTGAATGGATGGTCAACACCAAAATAATTTATTAAGAAAATAAACATACGTCTTCAAAAATATACAGTCATTATGCTTCATGAACACTGACTGAACTCTCAGTAAGTGAAAGATTAGTCTAAAGACACATTCACATTTGTGGTGAATCATAACAACTTTACAGACATGTTGAAATACTTTCAGGTACGAGGTGAGAGGACGCGTCACAATGCAGTGTAATACTGTTGGTTCACCTTAGAGGAGATGTTGGAGAGTGAGAAACTTCCAAGGTAGCAGGTAGTCCACATGAGATAAAAAACCCAAACCACTTGATGAGTCCGTATTTTAAACACTCCACCCGTGTTCAGACATTAACACCGCACATTAGTCTTACAAACAATTCAAATATACACATGGGACACTTTGAAAACTTTCCTGTGAGGTTTAATTACTGCTGAACTGGAAGTGTGTGTGTAAGGTAAATCCATATCGTGGAACAGCGAGGCCGAGTTTTTTTTCCTCTTTCGCTTAACTGGGGTGTGGAGTCTCTGTTGCTTTCAAATTCTGAGGAAAGAAAAGGCACAATGTTCACGTATGACTGCATTTATAGTTGTGCATTGAGGAATTACAGACTATACTTCAAGGCTACAGCAGTGACGGATGTGTACAAGAACTGTGATTGGTCAGCTTATGCTTCTTGTGTTTTCCCTAACAAGTTTCCGGTGGAGATTGCTGAGAAGACAAGGTTGAGGAAGTTGAAGAAAAGCTCAGTAGTCTTCTTTCTTTTCAGTAACACACATGTTACAAAGCCATTTCCACTGTAAAATGTTAGAACTGTTATAACTTCATTTTGGTACGGCCTAATCATGTATGATACATGATACATACTAAGGTTGCGTAGGTGCGATATCGATGGGTGAAATCTGATGCTTAAGGACATTATGGGGCGGCTGTTTTTTTAACTCACCTGTGAGTAGTTGAACAGGGACATCATGGGGTCTGGTTTCGTGTAGTCGGGCGGGTTGGCATGGGGGTCGTAGCCCAGGCGAGCCAGCATGGGGGCGATTTCAGCCATGTCGCTTATCACGTCAGGGGGAATGTGCCCGACCCACTTGGAGAGGGCGTCTGTGTTCACCGGCTTCATCACCTGGTCGGTGGAGCGCTCAACCCTGCATAAAGTCAAACACAAGGTCAGTTCATGTGTGTGTGTGTTTGACCGTAATGCTACGAGATTTATATGGATGAGAAAATGTTCTAAAACAAATACTACTATAGTATAAATATTAATTAAAAATAATAAATAAATAAAATATATTTATAAAATATTTTAAATAATTAAATACTAACTAAATACTATTAAAATTAATCAAACATATAAAGTGAAATATAACACACATTATTATATTGTTGTATTTCATTGTTATGTATGCATTTACTGTTATAATTAAATTTAAAACTTCAAAAACAATTAATTTAGTTGTTTAAGACAAAAAAACTACATAATTGTCATTTTAACATATGTTTTTCCATTTAATTATGACAGTAAATGCATTAATGAAACGGATATACAACAATATAACAATGTGTTATTTCTGTTTGATTTGTTTTAATTTAGTCAAAGGCTAAATCTTCCATACATATCAACCTGCCCCCCTAAATAAATAAATGTGTGTAAGCGTGTACACACATTCTGGGATAATTCACATTTCTGAGAAGGTTATAAAACATTTGTGTGACTAATATTGCGCCAACCGTTGCATAACTAATCAAAAGAAGGGTGCTAATTCTCTCAGAGTGTGGCCTAATTCCTTCAAATACACGCCAGGTTTGGGTTTTTGCGGTGTGAAGCAGCCAGATTCCCACCAAATCCCCTGAGCTTCTGCCCTGCGAAGAGATGCTCTACTTGAATCACGACAAATAAGTGGAGCAAAACAAATTAAACATCTACTGAGGGAAGTCTGAAAGCTTTACTTGACCTTGAAAGGTTTTGGCTGCTTCAGAATGAAAGCTGAACTCAGGCGTCCTGGTGGATCAGTGGACTCAAATACTGTATATGACTTGTGTGTATTCAAATGTTTCTCTCAATGTGTGCTGCATTTTAATTCAGTGGAGAAAAAACACCATAATACACTGAAATAATAACTAATGGTGTGCATTTGCAGGTGTAAAGCCACAGCTACCACTGCAGACACTGAGGTCAGATGTTCTCAGTGAAATTTGCAGGGTTTAATGAAACACAGGAATTTACATTCTTTGATCGCACATGTTTTGTTTTTATTGCTGATTAAAATAGATCTTAAAAGTGACTGATTTTAGACATTAAATATATTAATATGAAATAAAGGGATTTAGTATTTCCAAACACAATGATATATGTGGAATGGTGGAGAGGGTTTTGAAACAGCATTTAGAAAACATGGGTACATACATTTTATTATTTTTTTTAATTCTAAATTTAGTTTTTTCATTTCATTGTTTTTCGGAGGTTCATCAAAAATGTCTTTGAGTGGGCAGAGTTGCACTGGGGGTGATTTAAAGGAACAGTGTGTAACATTTTTTTGGATCTGAAATATATTCATAACTATATTTTCATTAGTGTATAATCACCTTAAACTAAGAGTCGCGTTTTCGTTAGCTTAGAATGAGCCCTTCATATCTACATAGGGAGTGGGTCCTCTTCATGGAGTCCGCCATGTTGCTCTGCCATGTTTCTACAGTAGCCCAGAACGCACAAACCAAGAGAGAGAGCCTTTCATGTTTTTACGTTACCTGAAGGCCACCGTAATTCTCCGACACATTTGTGAAACTGCGATAACGTGAGTCGCAGAGAGTAAAACCGTGGTACCGCCAGCCGTCGACTGACTTCCGTTGCTCCTAAAGTAGTGTTATTATGGTAAGGATGGCCTTTGAGCGAGGCGAACGGTGTTACCACGGTTTTGCACTTGGTGGCTTAGCACAGTCTTGGAAAACCGAGGAGTGAGCGGAAGGGTAAACAATTAGTTGCAATCTGCAACCACACCACTAGATGCCGCCAAATCCCACACACTGTACCTTTAACAAGCACCACAGGTGTAAACAAAGCCTGAGCAGCAGCTCATGAACATGTTTCGTTGACTGATAGACAGAGAGAGAAGTGTGAGAATCACAGCTCCCTTTTCGCGGCCTGTAATAACTGACACCTTTTATCTTGAAATATACCTCGAAGCCAGCAAGCTGGGAATTCACAGGAGGAATAATAACACTGAATGAAACACGCAGACAGATGAAGATCAGTGTCATTTTCTATCATTTACATGCAACTTCAACATACATTTGAAAAACTTAAAAGCAACTTGCCTTTCCATAAATACCTCGGCACATGAAACTGAAACTATCTGCATGGTTAGATACCACTATAGCTAACTTGGTGTACACACACACACACACTCATACTCACTTGGACAGAGACACGCCACCAGCCTTTCCAATCAGCTCTTCATGGTGCAGCACTGAAGGGTCCCACTGCAGCTCTAGGAAGTGAAGCAACTTCCTCATTTCCTCTTCTGCATGGAGGACAAGCTGCTCGTAGCGGACGGGCAGACATCTGGACTCGCCGGCTGTCTGGCACTGGCTGTACATGGTCTCCACCGCGCTGCTCCACTTGGTCAGACAGTCCCTGTAGCTGGTCAGGTCGAAGCCAGAGATGGTCACCTGTGAATGGAGGCAGAGAGATAAGATAAACTCTAGAGACCTTTCACGACGCAGAGTGAACACAGAATGGAAAATTTATTGTGTCCAAATGTTGCACCAGTACAAATTTGTCAAGCGGCTGTTGGGAAACATGAGTCTAAAAGGAAGTCGATAAGAGAAAAGGAACCCAGCATACCTTGCGTGATATCATGGAGTGGACGGTTGCCCGTCCGTCTCGTAGCATGAGCACAAATTTGGCTTTAGGGAAGATGCGTGACAGATACGAGAGAGACTTCAAGGCAAACGGGTCCTTGTTGCAAAGACGAGGTGCAGGCTCCCCGTGGCCGACTATCACCTGAAACACATTGAGTGAATATTACAACAAGGAATGCTTCAGCTGCTACATGCAAACCATTCCTTCTTAATACTTAGAATACCAAGATTTTAATATACATATTGAGACGCCAAATATAAATATAAGTGGATTTACAATAACAAAGACAAGGACTTTCATCTTATCAAATAGAAACATGAATATTTTACCCACGGACTAGATATTACCCAGGATACTGAGACATTTACACAGGTGACCTTGTTTAACGCAGTAATTCAACATGTTGGGAAATACATTTATTTGCTTAATTTGAGACGCTCTCTCATCAGTCACATAAATTTGTGCACTGTGCCAAGCTGAGAAATAATCTGGCTCATAATCCCGGTAAAAACATAATTCTTGGTTTAACACTTATAAAATGAGTGAGCTTTAGAGGTGCTGGGAGGTGGATTTTGTTACCTTTGAACAGAGCAAGGCTAGCTGTTTCCCACAGTTTCCAGTCTTTATGCTAAAATAAACGTCTGCTGGCTGTAGCTTCATATGTAACGGACAGATATGAGAGTCGTATCGATCTTTCAGCAAGAAAGCATACTTTCAAAATGTTGAACTATTCCTTTAATAATCACGTCCAAAGTTTATTTTTTCTACTGTTTCCATCACGGGATATAGTAGTTGTTACCCAAACCGCATGTTATTTAGCAATTTTGTGTTTTGCGTCTAAGCAAAAATTAGGCTAAATGTAGTTTAGAAGTAAAATGTTACATAACAAGCATACAGATTAGTTGATCGACCGATATTTACTATTTTGATATTATTTGTTTCAGTAATTTTTCAAGCAAAAACGTCAAAAATTTGCTGGCTCCTTTTTTGTCATATATGATAGTAAATTTAATATTTTGGGGCACAGGTTGGGCTCTGAGACAATGACAGGCATTTTTTCACAATTTCTTTTTACATTTTAGCCTAAATGATTCATTGATTAATCAATAAAATAACTGGCAGATAATAACTGCAGATAAATCATAATGCCAATAATTGTTAAAAGGCATATTCTGTTTAATATTTAAATTTAAATTATTTAAAACAATTTTTTTTAATAACCCTGTGTATGCAAACACATCATCCTAAAGCTGAAACATGCCTTTGACAACCAATATGTTTGCAGATTAACAGATGCTGAGGCACCGACCAGCTCACCTCTAACAGGAACGCTCGCACGGCTGAGTCCAACACCTGGTCAGTGACGCCGGCCTCGTCTAGTCGTATCCTCTCCTTCACCGAGCGGCTCCAGGTGGCCCGCATGGCCAAGAGGCGTGGAATCACTCGGGTCTCTTCCCCGCACCGAACAGAATTGTGGGCATCCAGCATGACGCGCATCAGCGTGGTGCCGCTCCTTGGAAAGCCTCCAATGAAGATTAGGGGCGTGTCTTCGGGGAAGTGTTCAGTCAGGGATAAGCTCTGATTGGCTGAGCCCAGGTTGAGCTCCATCCACCGGTACCGATGGCTTTTTGGAGGGCATTCTATCCCGCTCATGCCCAGGTAGAGCAGGGAGGCGGAGCAGAGGAGCACGCAGCCCAGCAGCAGGCTCGATCTGGTGTTCCTCATGGTTCAGATTCAGGAGGACATAAAACAATATTCAGGGGCGCCTGAGGAGGTGGCTGGAATGTAGCCCCTTAAATTTCAGTAAAGGTCAGTTCAAAACTTGGTTACACACGGACAGCCTGGAGGATGTGGATGACCGCGAGAAAGACAGCTGAGGTGATGCTGAGGAAGGCCTGACAGAGGTCAGGAGGGTGGAGTCTCCTCGGGAAACTCCCTACTCCTCTGCAGCTCCTCAGCCCTGGTGTTGGAGAGCAGGATCCAGGCCTGCTGCACTCCACAGCCAGCCACGTCTCTTATCCATCGTTCCTACCTAAAACAGGAGAAGAGCACGTCAAGACAAGAACTGCACCAGAATCAGTTTATATTGCTTACAACTAGGGCTGTCAATGCGGCGATAATACCGCATTAACGCAAATTTGTTTTAAAGCCACACCAGCGGGCTCAGTTTAAAAGCTAGAGTGAAGATACTGGTATCTTATGAAACTACAAAACCTAAAGAATCCATTGGCACCAACCATGTCATACTAGCTTGTCACAAAGAACGTTAAATAACGCTCCAAACGTATGCTAAATTTTGACGAGGAAAAACTACCATGGCCATTTTTCAAAGGGGTCCCTTGACCTCTCACCATGGGTACCCACAAGTATCCCCTTTACAGACAAGCCCACTTTATGATAATCACATGCAGATTGGGGCAAGTCATATTAGGGGTGTAAGAAAATATCGGAAATATCAAGTATCGGATATTATGTTTTGTGATACTGTATCAATTCTCACAAACACAAAACTGTATTGATTTTTAATCAATCGCCCTTTTCCGTGTATGTGCCCTCTCAAAGTAGTGCTATCATGTTGGATGTTACAGGGACTTTGAGAGATGTAAATGCAGATCCCACTGGTATGATTGCGTAAAAACGTTACGTTTTTTTGTAAACTCAGATTTTATGCATATGGTGGTGTGTTCTTTATATGACAGTTTTCCTAAAATTAGATTTAAAAATCGCAATATATCACCTTGCTTACAGTATCGCAATATAGCGCATCTTAACCCCTGTATCGTGATATGTATCGTATCGCTAGATTCTTGCCAATACACAGGCCTAAGTCATAGTCAAGTCAGCACACTGACACACTGACAGCTGTTGTTGCCTGTTGGGCTTGAGTTTGCCATGTTATGATTTGAGCATATGTTTTATTCTAAATGCAGTACCTGTGTGGGTTTCTGGACAATATTTGTCATTGTTTTGTGTTGTTAATTTATTTCCAATAATAAATATATACATACATTTGCATAACGCAAACATATTTGCCCACTCCCATGTTGATAAGAATATTAAATACTTGACTAATCTTCCTTTAAAGTTCATTTTGAACAGATAAAAAATGTGTGATAATTTGCGATTAATGACGAGTAAATATGGACAATCATGCGGTTAATCATGATTAAATATTTTAATCGATTGACAGCCCTACTTACAACCAAATACAGAATGCTTCTGTTTTTCTCCAAGATTGTAAATCATACTGCAGTATGAGATGAGATTTCTTTTCCAAGTATGATCTCACAACTTGCTAGTAACAAAAAAAATCTTATTTTAAATTTCCAATAAATGAGTAACTCCAAGCTACTGCCCTGTATGAGTGAGCTATTATCAGCAAGCTGGGTGTGGTGGTGGCTGCTCTGTTATTTTGCCAAGAACACTTGTACTCACTTTCAGAGGGGCTGAAACGCATCCAGTTTTTATTCTCAAAGCAGCTATTTAGCATCTTTCCTCTGGGGAGCCACTGACCGTTAAGCCATATCAAAGTTCACGGCGGCATGCAACGCAGACACACTCTCAGGCAGTGTATCTGAATCCACTAATTACAGCTTCCTCATGTTTTTATTCTCACTGACAGTTTCTGCCACGCAAAGCAATTTGTTTAAGATCAGATTACGATTGACCAAGCGAGCCATCCTGCCACTTCCCCAATTTGCTTCTGCAATGGTCACACAAGCAGTTTTTACAGCATCTAATTCCTCTTATTAGCACACAACAAACTAAAACACACAAAATAAATGAATTCAGTTGAACATTCAATAACTAGTGATTTCACTCTAAATACAGATTTCACTGCAGTGTTTGAACTACTTTTACAGCAACAGCACAGTTCTGAAACTCAAATTCACAACTCAAACAGCATTTGTACTTCTTACAGAAGCTCTAGGCAAATGCGGAATAAGTCTCTCTTCCTCAGAGGTATTTTGGTTTCTGTCTTGTTCAGACTGAACGTGCAGGGAGCATAACATCTGGATGCCACGTGGGGAACTCTCCTCTCCCTGGGCTGAAGTAGCTTGCCTGTAAAACCCAGTCTGATGATCAAAGCAAAAAAGGAAAAAACAGCTGGAAATGAGGGCATCCCGGCCTGGCTGGGATACTTAGGTGCTGCCTTAAGCCATGCTAAGTCCAGTGGTATCCACAAGCTTAATTCTAATGCATTTCCATGCAGAGATTAAGCCACTTGGAGTTTTGCAGAGAATTAGGCCAGTGGTTTAAGACGAGCCTTGCTGCTTTTTTCTCTCAACATACTTAAAGGGCCGGTTCACCCACATTACATCTCACAACTAACAATTATTTTCATTATCAATCAATTTCACCAGTCATTTGGTCTATAAAATAGCGTTAAATGACCTTCACAATTTTCCAAAGCCCAAGTTGATGTCCTCAAATTGCTTGTTTTATTCTAGAACACAAATATATTCAGCAGCAAATACTCACAATTGATATTTGGCATTATTATTTTCTATTCATCGATTAATCGTTTAGCTTAGGGATGCAGGATGTAGCAGATGCTGGATCCGATATCGTGCCAATACTGACTCAAATAGCTAGATCTGGTATCAGTGACAATGGGAGCGATCTATTTAATTCAATTCAATTCTATGTTTGAATTCCTGTTTAAGTTTTGACGAATTTGTTGCTGTTTTAAAAAGTATACACTTAAATTGTAATTCCTGTTCATTTTGAAGATTTGTTACCATGTTGTTGGTGTACGATTTATTATTTTAATAATAAAGACCAATTAATTAAATTTATATCTATGTATTTATTGGCCACTTTTTGTTTTACAAAGTTAGGAAAGCAATGTTTAGATCACGCCTGACACATAGAAGAATGATTCCAGTCACTTCCACACAGTGAGGCATATAGCATATTAATTAAACACTGGTATCGGATCGGTACTCAGTATCCGCTGATACCCGAAGCCAAGGTATCACTATTGGTATTGGGACTGAAAAAGTCAGATTGGTGCATCCCTAGTTTAGCTGTTTCAGCTCCTCTGGTGTTAGCTGAAAATGCAGATAGTTTGGTTTTATTTTTCCAGGTAGGTTTTGAGATATCTGTGTCTGATGTTTTTGCCTCCACCCCAATACAATTGAAAAACTACATTTAAAGATTCAATCCAATTCAGGATGATCCACAGCTGTCAAATGTTTTCATAGGGACTATTTTTTGGAATATAGTTCCAATGAAAACAGTGAGAGACTGTTTCTAGTCAGAGATGTTGCTGTTGTTTGATTCCGTTCACCTTAATTGTAATTGAGGGGAAGCAGAAATCTCAGAGACAGCAGGGCTGTCCCGAATGCCATTTTTTGGGCTTTGAAGCTTCGGTGAGTAATATTCAAAGGTATTTGAAGCTTTGTGGCACAGCAAGCTGACATGTTCTACTGTCTGTCTATCTGTCTCCATCTCCCCCGTATCAGTGCTGCTACCGCACTACTGTACACACACGCACCTCTACACACAACAAACAGCAATATCCATCTGAGAATAACTAATAATAATTAAAGTTGAATATGAATAATGTTGCTGGATTATTCCTTATTTCATTTTTAAAAAACAAAGCATTTGAATACTGATTTGGAAGTCGATTACCATGGCATGGGCAATCATTCGGGTCAGCCCTAAGAGACAGATATCTGGAACTCAGGCAACCAAATCCAAAACTATCTGATGGCTAGACACAACAAGACTAGAGGTTTCTGCTACACTAGGAGTGGATATCTACTCTGATAAATCGGGGGACTGACCTTGAAAATGCCACTGCGTTTGTTGATCTGGGACAAGCCAACAAATAAAGTCTATAATAAGCAGAAAACAGTGACCGGTGATCACAGTCAGTGGCTGGCAAGAAAGAAAGCAGCAAATTGACATCTTTGTGCAGAAGGTTGTCAGGACACCCAAAGCCAGTGTCTCTTCCTCTTCACAGGAGGGATCACATACTTCCTGCCAAGGGAAAGTCTGATAGGGAGAACATCTCCTACAGTTAACCTGATCTCTGCCAACAGCCTGCCCACTCTTAAAGCCGTTTCCTTGAACGCACCCCATTGAATTTATGACTCCTGAGTAGTTTTGTTTTGTACATTTGTATGTGCTATTCTTCTTTTCTTAATTCTACGCTGCAAAGGCACTTTCCCCTCAAGGGCAAAAATGTGAAAAGAATCAGCCGATTAGACTGTTAAAATAGGCGTTTTCAGTCGCTATAAGCCCCATAGATGTGGGTCAATAGGGGCCTAGTACAACCACTAGTAGATTTAATCACCTATTCACATGGTAGATCACCAAAAGAAGGTATAAAAGAACATGACAGCGACCTCCAGCGACTGTAGTAACCATGACTGGAGCAGAAGGGGAAGTCAGGCGCTGTAGTATGCGTAGATAGTGTGACACTCCATAAGGGGTGCAGGTCGGGATGATGGATGAGTCACAAAACACAGGGTTATACCAAATATAGATTATTATAGACCAAAGTTCGCATCCTGTGTGAAACCAACAATGTGCAGTTGTTTTTGTATTCATAGTTATTTTAACCCAAAACACAATGTTTTTCCCTTAACTTAACTAGGTGGGTTTTCTTTGTCTAAACCTAAAGAAGTTGTAATTTTATTGCCTAAACCTAAAGAAGTTGTACTTTTGTTGCCCATAACTAAAGAATTTGTAGTTTTTTTGCACATACCTAAAGAAGTTGTAATTTTGTTGCCTAAGCCTAAAGAAGTTGTAGTTTTGCTGCCTAAACCTGAACTTGTATTTTTGTTGCCTAAACCTAAAGAAGTTGTATTTTTGTTGCCTAAACCTAAATAAGTTGTATTTTTGCTGCCTAAACCTAAAGAAGTTGTAGTTTTGCTGCCTAAACCTGAACTTGTATTTTTGTTGCCTAAACCTAAAAAAGTTGTATTTTTGTTGCCTAAACCTAAAGAAGTTGTATCTTTGTTGCCTAAACCTAACAAAGCTGTAGTTTTGTTGCCTAAAACTACTGTCTTTTTGTTTGTGTTCAAAACGTGACGTTTCATTCAGTTTTACAACATGTTAGAACGTGTTGCTTTTAAGTTTTGCTTTCACTTTTAAAACACAGTAGGCGTAGTAGGCCCCTACTGACCCACATCTATGGTGCTTATAGCGAATGAAAATGCCTATTTAATGGCCTGATTACAGTCGCATTGGGTGCAGCAATTGAATACCCTAAAAGGTAATGCAGGTATTGCAGCTGTTTGATCATCGAGAATTTTTGCCTTTTTTTGCTGCACATTTTTTTGCGGTTGTCCAGGTGCATATTGGTGATATCTTTGACCAGCAGAAGAAATATAAAGCCTCCTTGTTCCTCAAAGGAGAGGGAGCAATGACATGAAGTCTGAGAGGGAGAACAAATATTTTCCCTTTACTCTGATTATTGTATTACTGTCATTATTACTGTTGGATCTATTTCCTTAAATGCCCTCCTTTGAATGTTTTCTTCCTATATTGCTCTTTTGTATGAGCCATTCTTGCTCTCTCAATATTGCAATGGTAGCTCCCTCTCAGTGGCAAAAAAAAATGGTACATGAATATCGTAAAAGTACATATTCACTTGAAGCTGCCTTTTTTTTTTTCTGGTGAACCAGGTGGCGGAAATATCCTAAACAGGTCAAAGCTATCACCGCAGTCAACGGTGTGAACAGAAATAGTATTATTTAAATTGAAGGCCCAGCAGCCACCAACATCTGGCCTGACTTGATGATGCATCTTGTCTGCAAAAAAAAAAAATGCACCCAAGGCAGGCAGCCTCCAGGTGAATGACCTGCTACCATTCCAACAACACACCGTGACAGACCAACAACACACCTACGGCTCACCATAAACCACCAGAAAAAGCATGTCAGCGTGTTATTTAACCATCTTTACCTGGTATAAATACACTCATTTGGCTGTCTGTATAGCTATAACACGCCTCGTAAATATATCAGATCCGTTGAAAATGGTGTTCACTCACCAGCGTCTGTGAAAACTGCCGAAATCTGAAGAAAAAAACACATGAACCTTGATCCAAAAAGCTGAAACCAGCAGCTCCGCTATCCACATCGGTGTTGTCTCTCATGTGGGGAAACTATCGGCGCTGTTTAGTATCTTAAAAGACACACGATTACACAAGGTTTCGCTGCTGGTTGCCGATGTAACTTTGCACCGTGAGAAGTCTGAGAGCTGTATCTATCTACCGCTGAGGGGGGAAGAATCCAGTCAAGCAGAGAAAGCGGAGCTCCGATTGGTCGATGGACGTTCTGAATTCTAGAACACATCTGCATGGAGGATTCCTATTGGTGGAGGTGTTAAAGGGCAATTCTGCAGCAGTCACAAAACCAGTTTTTTTTTTTTTCTTCTTCTTCTTCAGCACTGGAGGCTAAAATTACTTAACTTCATTGATTTGTGTGCTCTCAGTAAAAGCCCACAGGGGGAAATCTAATCACAAGTGTGAGATTTAGTTAAGGTTAAACCCATCACCTCATTTAATTTGCCCACCTTTTCATTAGTAAAACAGATTTTGGTAACTCTTTCAGTATAGATAGATAGAGAGATAGAGAGATAGATAGATAGTAACTTTATTGATCCCGAGGGAAATTCAAGTTTCCAGCATCACAGTTCCATAGTGCAAAACATGTTAGTAAAAAGGCAGTAAAAAAAGTTAGTAGTGCAAAAAAAAATACCAGATATAAAAATACAAGGAGATGAAGAAAACTGTTAAAACTGAATATAGTGCAGGGTAACAGCTGTGATACAGGACTATTAAAAAAGTGAATACGGTGCAGAAGAGACTGTTAAAAATGAGTATAGTGCAGGGTAACTCCAGTAGCTTAGTCTATGAAAGTGCACTGTGTGCATTATTATCTGTCCTGCAGACCAGATGACATGGATCTTCATGATTGCATCCTCTGTGGAAGACCAAATGTGACTATTGGGAAGCCTGTCAAATAACAATGTAAAAAAAACATAAAACAACCACTGAAATTCATGGATAAGTAATGACATACTTCAATAATAATCAATGAAACAGAGTGCTCCAGGGGTGACATATTTTTGTAGGCCAACCAGGAAGTTAGCATTGCCCTGGGTTCCCTTGACAAAAAGACAATGGGATTTTTCCATCGGGTTTTGGATTATTGCTGAAAATAAGATCCGTCACCTTTTGTTCAGCAAGATAATATTCACAAATGCACTTTTATGATTGAAGTGTAAATGTAATCGGCAGAAGTAAAAGCTAACTTTAGGCTATAAACGAACTACACCACAGTCACATGAACGCGAGTATACACAATGAGGCTGTACGCGGACGAGTCGCCGTTGTGACGTATAGTCATATAGATGACGTGTAGTCTCATTTTGCAGTTGTTAGCAACTGCCTTTTTTAAGACACGTAAAGGCTTCAAAATTCACGAGTGGGATATTTACTGACGTTTTTTATATCGTAGAACAAAACTATAAAATCTCTTAAGCTTGTGTTAACCAGACACCTTATTTCAGGCATTTAACTAAAAACCCATTCACAGAAAAACCATTGACTTCCAAATCCGGGCACCAGAAGTGCTAAAATGCAAACACATTTGTGGGTTTTAGGACTCATTACTGTATCTATAAGTAGTAACTACATATGAAGTATGAGTATTGAGCTGATAAATGGTGTGAAATAAAATATCTTTTTAAGAAAATGAATGGCTGACCTTCCCCTACATATGGCTACATATTTACAACATCATTTTATCTCTATAGAAAATGATAATAAAACCTCTTAGATTGATTTATGTCCAGTTGGCTTTGCTATTAAAAAGACAGAGTGGATACACAGCCAAGTCAAGTAGATAGCACATCCCTATTGTTGCATGAAGAAAACACACTGTGATTTAAAGGTCTTTATGACAACATTTCTGTGTAGACAATTTAAAAATAATAATAATACATCCACAGAGCTTTTAGAAAGGTGCCAAATAAAAGCATGGCTTTTCCTTCAAAAAATATTATGCTTTTATGCTTTATCTCTGTGCAAGATATCTGACGTTAGGTTCCCACTTCTAACAAGGCTTGTGAGCCAATAGTAAAATAACATTGGTATCATGCGGTGTCTCACGGCCGTCAGTTAGTGTGGAAAAAGCGGATGAGATTAACGGTAAGTGTCTGGCAACGACTTGTTGTGAAGTAAATGCAATGGAACGGTGGAGGGAGAATGAGACATCTATTGGCTGAAGGTTATCAATGTTATCAATAGCACCTTTAAAAAAAAAAAAATGAAAAAGTCATGGCCAGATTAACCTATAGAGGGACACAAATGATCTGATGGGCACATATTAACCCCTGTTCATCCCAATCTCTGTGCAACATGTACAGATTTTCTATGCTACAATGCCCCAGATTTGCTGTTTGGTAAAACACATTCATTCATACCCAGAGACTCAGGCAATAAAGCACAAACCACCTGAAAGGCTTCATCATGTCAGTTGGCATGTGCTTTAGTGGTGCATATTTCCAAACAGATTTTAAATTAAATGAATTAGCACATGGCAGTAGACATATTGTAAAGTGGAAGCTTTCAGGGCCCCTGTGGTTTGTGGGTGCCTGTGCAGTCGCTCGCTTTGACGGTTTCATTTTCAATCCTTGCAAAAAGTAGGCAACATTTAAAGACCCTGGACTGCAATGAAATCTTATTTCATTAGAATGCATTCAATCATTTTAATATATAGGCCTGTGTGTTAAGTAGGCACTGATCGCATCCTTATCACATGTTACCACAGCGCAAAGTGGCATCCTAAAAATTGCTTACTTAGTCTGAACTGGAGCTGAAAAACAATTTTCAGTTTATAAAGATAGGGAATAAACTACAAACCTTTACTACTTCACTGTTGTTTCACAGCAGCACGTGTCTGCTTTGCTTTCCTCCCACAAAAGCAGAGTCACCCATTCAGTAGATTGAATGGGATTTTTGCAAGAGTACATGGCTTTGTGTAGGTATGAATATGCGATGGGTTGGTAGGTAGGTAAAAGATAGTTAGGACATTACAGTTTATAATCTGATTTTCAGATTGTCATGTGTGTCCTTCATGTGTTCACTTCCAAGCTCAACCGAAGGCCAGAGGTCATGGATGTGCTGGTACAAAACCAGTGTCCATGACTTTCACTTTACCTTAGCAAGGTGTTCAGTGAGCACAGAAAACGTATGTGATACACTAACAGGAAGCTCAATAACCGAAAGGTTAACAAGTCTAACCAGCACATCCTTCCTCTGCTACATCAAAACACCCCGACACAGAAAACATGAGCTGATCCAGAGCCTGTGGTTGAAGAGATTGTGGGGTTATGTATGAGTCTGCAGTTTATATCCTGTGTAATCTTATGAGTTGTTACAGAAAATCTCTGTGAAAAATGATGTGTGCTGAATGAAATGACTACAAAGATATTATTTCAGGATGATTAACTGATTACTATTATAGACCTAAGACACTCTCCTAAAATGACAAAATTTACAGCAAACAGAATGACTAATGTGTTGCATTTATGGCATCCCATAGATGCTTTTCTCCCTTTGTGTTGCATTCACAGACCCACAGGATGATACAGAGAACACTGAAGGTGACACCACCATCATCTGACTGTGAAATGGGTTTCAGATTATAGTCCTAATTATTAATTATTAGTCCTAATTTAGCACCAGTAGGCAACTCCGGGTTCTGAGAAGTGAAGCCAATGAGGAAGTGCCTTAAACTTGCATTCCTTCTAATAGCCAGCAGGGGGCGACTCCTCTGGTTGCAAAAAGAAAATAGATTGTCTGGAAGTCTATGAGAGAATGAGCCTACTTCTCACTTGATTTACTACATCAGTAAACATTGCAAACATGAGTTTATGGTCTCAATCGCTAGTTTCAAGTCTTCTTCAATACAGCATGATGTTCATTTAGTAAATTATGGTCCCATTTAGAGTAAAATAGACCATATAGCAGGGTATGCTTTGGGGCGTCTACCTTGTGATTGACAGGTTGCTACCATGGCGTTGTCCAGTCTGGGAGTTGTTTGTGTTTCTGTCTTACAATTTTAACCCCTTCAGTGTGTTTTCAGTTCATGAAAGTTAAATACAACCTTTTTGGTCACCTAAAAATGTCTTATTCAGCATTCGGTTGTACTTAGCTCCACCCTCTCTTGTCATTTCTGGTTGCAAAAGACCAACATGGAGACGGCCAAATACCAAGCGACGGCTAAAATGCCGAGCTCCATGCTTCAAAATGGCAGTCCACAAACTAATGGGTGAACTCACGTTGACTACGTCCACTTCTTATATACAATCTATGTTTAGCAATAGCTCTTCACAGATTGACTTGTTGTGCCACATATGAGCCAGAGGTCCCTCTCTTTTACGCCCTTATATGTACATCAACATTCAGATGTTCTGAAAGCAAATGTTGTGGTGTTAACTTCCCTGCTTGCTAACCACGTCATTCAAAGTGACAAAAAGCTGCAGACACATTTCAGCTGTTTACGTTTCATTTTTTTACAGAAGGAAAACATCAGCATGTTTAAAAAAAAGATTGCATCTCTACCCTTGAATAAGAGACAACAATCACCTCTTGGTCCAAACTGTCTACTCTCTTTGTTATTACATAGCCACTCTAATAACACTGTCTGACCTTATGTTAGTGCTGTAGTTTAACTGCATGACTGACTTATATTACAGCTTGCAGCAAAAACCCTTATTTCTATGCACCACAGCAGAATCTCACGACTAACATTGAGTCAGAAACCAAAATAATACCGGGTTAATAGCAGACTGTCTCTGCATAAACATTATCTGATGTGAAACCCAAATTAGACCTGTTGGACGCAAAACAAGACATCTGCGACTCACTGTGCAATAACCTGTACTTATGAAAGCGTGTGCATGTTTTTTTATGCGTACACATAGATGCAAATCAGAAACTATCTTCTTCCATTCATTAAATCATTCACCTTAATGTGAATGATTTAATGAGGCATTTCAAAGGTGATGAGGCACTTTTAGCCACAGCCAGGCAGCCATCGTGCATCCCTTCTGTCAGCATGTTGTTCAGTTCAAACGGTGATGCAAAAATGGCGCAGGTAAAAGCAGCCAGTCCAGGTCTGTAATCATTTGAGCCTTCTCTCCAGTTTCCACCTATGGGTCGTTTCCGGCCTGTCACTGTGTCATGACTGCTCAACGGCTTCATCCATCTCTGCGTCTGCTGGAGCTGCGTTCTCCTGCTCCGGGTCACCAGGTAGGACGTCTGCGACCGTTTGGATGAGCTCCTCGATCTGCTCCTCCGATAACCGCTCTTCACTCTCCTCCACCATCTGAACACAAACAGAAAATATGAGTGTCCATTATTACAAACGGTTTGAACACTAACTGATTTTATTTTTCTCTTTATTGCGTTTTTTTTAAACATTGTTCTGATGCACTTCTTTACCTTATATAAAACACAAGATGCTATACGCAACAAGCTATAAAACAATACACATATTTTCTTCAGCAGATTGGATTTGTCAGTTGTCATGGAATGGTAGCTATTCAAATTTCCGAAATGGACTAGACGTCCTTGAAGGGAACATGTTATGCACAGTTCATATTCTTATTTTGGGGGGCCAAGAAAATATTTACATGCTTTAATATTCAACGCTTTATTTCTCTCAGACATTGATTTTAAAAATGTGTAAACTTCAAACCTTGATTTATTTGCACATTATTTAGCTCTCAAACTATTGGTATTTCTACATGGTTTTGTAACTATGGGTGTAAGAGGTAACTAAACTTTATTTCAGTAAACAAGACAGAGCATGTGTTTACAAACCGGACCGGCCTGAGATCAATTTCTAGGTGTGGAAATATGCTTTGCACCTGAGTGAGTCCAGATTGCTGCCGACCATTTTACTTTTGCATGTGCATCACTAGAGTTTATTTCTTTATGGCCTCTCCACAAGAGCAACAGTGACACAGATTCAGACATTTCAAATGTCTCACCAATGAGTGACTATGACAGTGATTCCCCTTCTATAATGGGATCAATGGAGTCATGTATAGTGCAGAAATGGCTCCACACAACTTGTGTTTTGGAATAGTGTGACACATATAGATGGTCAAAAATAAAACTTGGCCTATCAGTTGTAACTAAATGGAAAAGGCTGGCGTTATTCTGTTCAAGAACTGAACACTGTCAAACACTGACACCGACTGTCTGCCTGCAATAATATCAGCACTATAATACTTGTATTGTATTGGAGGTACAGCTACTTTATATGTATGCGTTTACAGCTTTACATTACGTTTTTACATTTAAACTGCACCCTTGTATGTATATATTAGGGCTGTGCGATAAGGCGTTTACGCAAATTTGTTTTAACGGCACTAATTTCTTTAATGCATTGATGCAACTTGCGATCTTTAGGTTGTAGCAGGCTCAGTTTTGAAGCTAATGAAGATACTGGCATCATATGAAACTAGAAAACCTAATGAATCCATTGGTACCAACCATGTCATACTAGCTTGTTGCGAAGGTGACTAAATAACGCTCCAAATTTACGCTAAATTTTGGTGAGGAAAAAAATGGTTAATGGACAATATGTCATTGTTTTGTGTTGTTTATTTATTTCCAATTATAAATATATAAATACATTTGCATAAAGCACTCCTATGTCCCAAATCTCCCTTTAAGGTACATTTTGAACAGATAAAAATTGTACGATTAAATATTTTAATCGATTGACAGCCCTGGTATGTGTAGAACTACAGATGTTCACATTCCAACTGCACCTTAGTTTATTTCTTTTTACATATTTACTCCGGTATTTAATCATCACTTGTATATAGTGCCAATACAACTCGGCAACATGCAATATCTGAAGTGCAATATCTTACTCTTTTTATAGGTCAAGCAAATACATATTTTCAATTTAGAATATATCTTCTTTTTTTAAACTCATCTTTATTTGTAATACTATTTAATATGTGTATGACCGTCAGGATTGCTATTTAATTTTGTTGTACTCTGTACAACGACAATAAAGGAAATCTATTCTATTTTATTAATCTATATTTCTTACTGTCAACAAATCCCATAAAAAAACTAAAAAAAACTCACAATTTACAAGTCAGTTTCTCAATACTTCCCTACCCTGTCTGCATTTGTAGAGCATTTGTTGGGGACTATTTTCACCAGCGGATAAATACACATGTGGTGCTCTAATGAGTATTTCCAGCAGACGTGTATGTGGGACTGACTCAAAGCAAACTGCAGTGCACATGTTCATCACCCATTGTGTTTTAGTTTTATATTGACAGTTCTTGTTAGTAGGATCAGTTCATAGTCAGTTTAGGACTTTGGGATGAGTTGACAATACGAAAAAGAAGTAGAACATCACTATCCTTTAAGTAAGTCTTAGTATATGACACACTGGCTTGTTTCTACCACAATAAATGTGTGAAAGAATTGTGGAAATATACACCAGTAGTGAAAAAGAGATAAAGACAGGTAAGGTAACATGTTAAGATAATTAGGTTAAACACTCACTAGCTGAATTTCCACTGCTGTCTGTGGCCGGTGGTTCAATAGCTGCAGTTTTTCTGCCCTGATGGAGGAAAAATATCAGTGAGTATACGTATGGTGTAGAGAACAGCACATACATACAGTATATTTGTTTATCTAAAAAAAATACTGTGCATCTTAATTAATCTATTAATTCCAAATGGATAAATGAAAGATAACATCTACGCCTTTTTTCAGATCTCACTGACTTTGTGAGTTTGTGAGGCATCATGGTGGTCAGGAACTCTTTGACGATCTCTGGAGTCTGCCTGCTGCAGGGCATCTTTGACAGGTACTTCAGCGTCTGTGTGGAAATGCAGAGGAAACTGTGGGCGCGCTATTGCAAAAGTGTAAATGTGACACAACAGGCAGAGTTTAAGTCAGTGAAGAGAGAAAGAGGATGTGTGCCGACCTCATACATGATGGTGTTGAGGTTCTGCTGCCCGGTGCTGTGTTTGCTCTTCCCGCTGTCCTTCCTTTGTTCCTTAAGGTCAGTCAGGAGTTTGAACACCTAAGAAACACACAGACAGACAAATCTGAAGCCACATTAAATTATTTTCAACTCTTGACTGGACACTACAGAAAGATTTACATTACCTCATAGTTACTGAGCATAGCAGCGTTAGCGTTTTTCCTGAAAAGAAGAAAACAGGTCATGTTTAAGTTCATTCTTGACTTTTGCAAACTGTATATGTAACCAAATAATCTAAGATCAAAGGTCAATTTACTAGCTTTTGGAGCTTTTAACCGGATCTCTCAGTCCTCACCTCCAGTCACTGAATGAAGACTGTGAGACTTGACTGAAAGCTCCGCAAGATGGATGGTGGACCTTTGAGCTTAGATTGTTTTGGTTAAATAAACATAAGAAAAGTGTTTATGGTTAGAGTTAAATTAACAGGAAGTTGTGATAAAAGTATGTCCTGTTTTGATTTATTTAAAAAAACAAAAAAATAGTGGATCTATTTTATACACTACATTTCGAAGTAATGCAAAAATGCTTTAGTGTAATCATTTTCATTATCAATTAACCTTTTGATAATTTTCTTTAATTAAATGATTAAATATTTAGTCTATAAAATGTCAGGAAACGTAAAAAAAACAAAACAAAAAACGCAAATTACAATTTCCCAAAAGCACAAACTGACATTCCACCAACATATTAAATTTTTATATCAATTCTCAGTACAATGACATAAAACACAAAAGAAAATTTGAGAAACTAGTGCCAACATTTTCTTTGTTAATGACTTAAATGATGAAAATGCTCTGTACATTGAGTGCATTATTTAAACCTTATATATAAACTGGAAAAACAAAGTTCGGAAACTTGTGTTTGGTGGATTATTTCTCTGTTGTTACAATGGTAATTGGCATTGTATTTTACATCGTTGGAAAGCCTGTTTATTTACCTTCACAATGATGTCCAACTTGTAAGGATCATGCATTTGTGGGAGGAGCAGCACAGCTGATTATGTGGGTAGCGCCCAAGAAACATTTGCCAAAATGCTCTGCCAATGGTAAACAGTGTATTCTCATAAGGCTACCAGGAAACCTGCAATGACTGCCCTTCACCGTCAGGCCCATTTGCGCTGGTGTCGACAACACAGACAATGGAACCTGAACATGTGGGGGAATGTCATGTTCAGTGATGAGTCCAGGTTCTGTCTGCCAAAGTTGGATGGCAGGGTCAAAGTATGGAGACGACGTGGAGAACGCTATGCTGATTGTTGCACTGATGGAGTAACAGCTTTTGGTGGGGGCAGTGTCATGGTGTGGGGCGGCATCTCCCTCACTGGCAAAACAAGGCTTGTCATCATTGAAGGCCATCTCAATGCAGTGAGATATCGGGATGAGATTCTGCAGTCAGTGGCGATCCCATATCTCCAAAATCTGGGACCTAACTTCCTCCTCCAAGATGGCAACGCTCGCCCCCACAGAGCCAGGATTATCACAGACTACCTCCGCAATGCGGGAGTAGAGAGAATGGAACGGCCTGCCAAGAGTCCAGACCTCAACCCAATTCAACACTTGTAGGATCAGCTTGGGTGTGCTGTACGTGTTAGAGTGACCAACACAACCACGCTGGCTGACCTGCAGTGAATCCTGGTTGAGGAATGGAACGCCATCCCACAGCAACGTGTGACCAAGTTGGTGACCAGCATGAGGAGGAGGTGCCAGGCTGTTGTGGCTGTGTATGGATCTTCCACCGCTACTGAGGCTCCTGACGGTGTATTAAATGAATAAAGTGTAAAATTGCCAATATGTCTTGTTTGTTCCTTGTTACTGATAAAGAGATCAATCATCCAATCCACCAAACAACTCAAAACAAGAGTCAGTACCAACAGAAGAATACACTGTTTACCATTGATGGAGCATTTTGGCAAATTTTTCTTGGGCGCTACCCACATAATCAGCTGTGCTGCTCATCCCACAAATGCATGATCCTTACAAGTTGGATATCATTGTGAAGGTAAATAAAAAGGCTTTCCAACGATGTAAAATGCAATGCCAATTACCATTGTGACAACAGAGAAATAATCCACCAAACACAAGTTTACTAACTTTCTTTTCCCAGTATATATATACATATATACATATATATATATATATACATATATACATACATACATATATACATATATATATATATATATATATATATATATATATATATATATATATATATATATATATATATGTATATATATACACACTGTCTTATTTTGTTTTAAAAACATATTAATATTTTCAGATTGCAATCACAGAGACTTTAACATGTGTCTAAATCCAGCTGTGTCTCTACACCATGTTATTATAACGCATCCATGCTCCACGTGCAGCTCGATCAATACATCGACCGGAAGCTGCGACACAAAGACGTTAGTTAGCTGTTGTAGATTTAACCACAACGTTTGACTACACGACTAAACAATATACAGACACCGATTAACAAAACTCACTGTACAAAATTCATGTATTTAAAATCAATAAAAAGATAATCTTACACTTCCATTTCGCCAGGATTTTAGTTGGGGTACGTTGCAAATGTGTCCGTGTAGAAAATATGAACCGGGTCAAACGTTCCGCCCTGCATCAAGTTGGCTTTAATTCTTCTTTTTCTTCTTTGGTGTTTATTGGCGGTTGGCAAACCATCTTAGAGGTGCATTACCACCACCTACTGGACTGGAGTGTGGAACAGGAGATTGTGCAGAAACAAAATAGAAACAAATATATATATTAAAATTAAAAATAATAATAATAATAATAATAATGAGGAAAACTCTAGATTCGTTTAACTAAATCAGTTTCTCTTAAAAACTGAATAATTTCACAGTATATGTTATCTGCTGTATTCCCCAATAGACCTGACGATGAAAAGTCCTGATGTTTTGCCTTCCTTTAAGTGACTGTAAAAGGTGATTCCTCTGGATACTGTAATTCCTGCAGTGTATCAGTACATGTTCGACAGTTTCTGGTTGATTACAATTATGTGCATTTCCCAGTTGGGTGCTTGCCTATTTCATATAATGTATGGTTAAGACCTGTATGTCCGATTCTCAGTCGAGTGATGACATTTTATTCCCTTCTTTTCCAGCCCACCTTCCAAGTTGGCTTTAGTGTTGCATTTTATTATTTAAATCAGAGAATAATAAAAGAATTATAAAAGAAAATGTCCTCATTGTCCTCGCTTTCTGTTGACTTGCTCATTACCTTTTTTTTTTTTTTTCAAATAGCAAAATCAGTCCACCTGTTATGCTTGGTGTGAGCTGCCTTCTCCTCATTTCATACTTTGTGATTTTAAAAATGTTGTTTATTCTTTAGTGTGGATTCAAATAAAGAAAACCTGATCAAATTGAACAATAAAGCATCAAACTGTCTCCACCTTGTGTTCAGTCACTGCAGAAAAGCACAAACCAGGAACAGGCTCTCAGAGGAAGAGTGACAGAATGGGTCTAGTAGTCCATCAAACACAAACTAAAATTATTGAATAATAAATCTTTGATGCTCAAAACCAAATACAGAAACCCTGTAATTCAGGGTGTGACATTCATTCTCAAATCAAAGAGCATTCCTATGTATCAATACATTTAATACTATACATAAAATGAAGACATTATAGTGCCACTCTTGTCCATTTATCTACACTATCAAACTCAAAATCAGAGTCAGAGATATTCAAGCTGACAGATTCTCAGTTTGTTGACCTCTTATTCATACATTTATGCAGGCGATGAGAGCAAAGGATACACAAAAAACACAATTAAAATCCAAATATGAAAGAAATCCCTTTATTGAATATCAAAAAATCATCATTAGTACTTTTTTTTTTTAATGTGACGTAATTTAACAAGATAAGATACCTTTGAAATTCTCATTTACAAGAGACATTCCCAAGACAGTGGTAGCAACACAATGACAGCATGACAGAGTATACGATATTGTACAATTTCTGTTAAATGTAATATATTTCTTAAACAAATAAGCTAAAATCAAAATCTTAAAGATTTTCTTAAAAACAGCTTAAAGACAGAAGATAAAAAGGTACAAAGTAGAATCCGACTGATAATTTATCTTTCAAGCTGATATCGATATGTTGAAGTTTTAAAAAATCTGATATCATTTTAAAAAAAAAAAACATTAAACATTTCTGCATACAAAAAAGGGACCAAGACATGCACTGAACCAGACAGTGTACAGTCGGTTCTCTCTGATAGATAAAGTACTCAATGTTTCTGAACACTGTTTCTAAATTGCCCCAAACATACTGTACTGCAATCTCTTATTTCTTATGTGACGACATATGTATACCCCAACACCTATAAATCTTTGATAAGCTAATATCTGACGATAATATTTCTAGAAATCCAACCAGATTCTCTTTGGTTCTTCAAATCTAACAGTGCAATGGTGAACAGTCCAGTCATATTTTCTATGAGCACGCACAGAATAAAAATACACAAATATTATTTAGCTTTCAGAACAGAACAGTGATTTGACAGTTGCTGAACAAAAAATATACAAAATACAGTATAGAGAAAAACAAGCACTTAGAGATACAAACGTGACTAAAATGACAATGGAGAAACCATAGTTTCCTTTATCCTAAAACTGATTATGGTTACTTAAAACTATGAATAAACCAAGTTTTGTATGAGCTCTTATCCCCAATCCCTGCACTCCTTAAGTGCTTAACAACAAAAGTATCCTGATGTATAAAATCAGACATGACAGTCTTTGTTGCTCACTGCTGAAACTACTCGCACTGCATCTTTTGTCAGCAGTTAGCTTTGTAACTATCTGTGTAGCTCAATCACAGTCCATTGGGACCTGTTCCTCTCTCTGAGAGATGAAGTCAAAGAATGCCTTCAAACTCTCATCATTTGTGACCACTGAATTGTTTGCTGCATTTTTAAATGCTAGGAGATTTCTGCTCTCAACCAGTTTCTTCACATTGGTCATCATGTCTCGGTGATGTTCATAACTGCAAGCCAGGTATTTCTTCAACACATCAAACTTTTCTCTTTTCACCATTTGGACAATGATGTGCTCAGTAATGATGGACAATGGATAGCCATACTCTATGACACTCTGGGTTTCACCCCTTGCATTGCTGTAGGCATATCCGCCTGAATGCATTGCAACAACATTGCAGTGCTCATCAAAGACAGGAGAGCCAGATGAGCCAAAATAAAAACAAGACTCATAAGATAGAGCCTGTCTGTTACTTTTATCATTACTCGCATCGTCGAAGAAACGGTCAGTAATCAACTGAATGGTCTCTAGATTTTCTCTGTAATAAGGGTTGAACGGCTCAACGCCCTCTGGATTTTCACCGCGACGCTTCTCCACAACCTGGATCCGGTTTTCAGTCGGAATAATCAAGCATGGATCTATCTTTTTCACACCACCATCAGGATGCCCAATAATGCAAATTGCTCCAATTTGGGGAAGGAATCCGAAGCGTGTTAACAGAACATCAGGCAATGTCTGATCATCACCGAGACTCAACAAAGCCCAGTCATGCTTGTGCCCTGACTCATCATCACAGAGTTCAAATCCAGCAACCTCTTTCACCTCTTTCACCGCTGCTCCTGACTCCATCTGGCCGAGACTTTCAAAAGAGAAATGGACTGTGACCCTCTTATAAGGCTTCCCTGTACTCTCATTAAAAATGCCTCTAACTACATGGCCATTTGTGAGGACAAACTTGTCAAACAGGAGAAACCCACTTCCTTTTGCTTTGCCTTTTATTCTCACCTGGCAAACAGAGTCACTGAGTTTCATCAGTTCTTTCATTGTTTTCACTTCCCTGCATGTCTGAGCGTTCTTCCCGTAATCTACACGGAAGAGATTCTGGATACTAATACGCTTAGATCCTTGCTGAACTTTCATTACTTTCACCAAAGCTCGAATCTCTGAAACTAGGCGATTCTGCATCGTCTTGGAATTAGGTATTTCACATGACATCTTTTCTGGTGCCTTATTACCATCTGGCTTTGTATTCTTTTTTGGTGTGTTTTCATCCACTGACTCAGTTGTGCTAGACTGCTGTTGAGGATCTTGGTTTTCATCAGAGACAGACCTCTGAGATCCAGTTTGCACCATGTAAGCATCATCAAGACTGCCAGGCTGACTTGCTGGTGGACTAGACTTATCGAGCAGTATGATCTTGAAAGTTTTACCATCAAGATCATCAACGAGACTGGACATTTCAGTGGTGCTTTCAGTGATCTTGTGAGAGAGAGCACAGTCCTTTTTGAATACGGTATTCTGTAAACGACCATCTCCTCTCAGAGCTTGCTCCACTTTTTCGTCTTTGTATGCATAAACAGTCATTTCCTGGAAATCTTTTAGAGCTGGGTTTCTCATGATTTTCACTACTTTTTTACCTCCCCTTGTCAGTAAATGAAACGTCACAAGGTCACCAGAGGGCCCCTTTCTTTGGCTTTCCGGTTGCTTCGGCTTGTCAACAGCTTCAACATACTTGATAGACAGAAGTTCATTTTTAATTAAGCAGCATGGAAAGTGTGAACTGATAGCTCTCCCATCTCTTAAAATAACAAGCTCTTTGTTATTGTTCTTTTTTGCAATTTTGTTAAACTGTGGACTTCTCTTCAGCAAGTTCTCAACAGTTCCTGCTTTCTTGCAGGTACAAGTTGTGGGTTTAATGTCACCCCAGCTCCACTCGAAAGAATGGGTTGCATGTGGCTCCTCCACCTAGGAATGAAACACAATTCAGTCTCATTTCATTTAATTACAGTAAAACATGTTTATTCTGTTATAGCAATACCACTCTTAAACCATCCACCCATTAGCTATACCTGTTTATCCACAGGGTCGCGAGGGACGTGAGCCGATCCCTGCTGACTTTGGGCAAGAGGTGTTGTACTCCCTGAGGTTGAAGCTTGACTGCTTTCCCCATTCTGGTTGTCTGCTTCTTCCTACAGATAACACACAGAAGTGTTGTTAATAATAGTAATATATTACGGAATGCATGCTTAATTGTGTTTCACTCAAGAGGAGCCCTCTTCCTAGGAATGAAACACAATTCAGTCTCATTTCATTTAATTACAGTAAAACATGTTTATTCTGTTATAGCAATACCACTCTTAAACCATCCACCCATTAGCTATACCTGTTTATCCACAGGGTCGCGAGGGACGTGAGCCGATCCCTGCTGACCTTGGGCAAGAGGTGGTGTACTCCCTGAGGTTGAAGCCTGACTGCTTTCCCCATTCTGGTTGTCTGCTTCTTCCTAGAGATAACAGGCAGAAGTGTTATTAATAATAGTAATATATTACGGAATGCATGCTTAATTGTGTTTCATTCAAGAGGAGCCCTCTTCCTAGGAATGAAACACAATTCAGTCTCATTTCATTTAATTACAGTAAAACATGTTTATTCTGTTATAGCAATACCACTCTTAAACCATCCATCCATTAGCTATACCTGTTTATACACAGGGTTGTGAGGCATGTGAGCCGATCCCTGCTGACTTTGGGCAAGAGGTGGTGTACTCCCTGAGGTTGAAGCTTGACTGATTTCCTCATTCTGGTTGTCTGCTTCTTCCTAGAGATAACACACAGAAGTGTTATTAATAATAGTAATATATTACGGAATGCGTGCTTAAAACTTTAGACATGTAGTTTCTTTTTCCATTTATTTCCTTGATAAGAGATACAGAGTTGCAATTGTCAATCCCATGTAAATCAGTAGACTCAGGAGAAAATACCTTGATAACTTTGTCCATTGGTCCATTATTTTTGATCTTCAAGGGTTGATCATTGGTAGGCTCCATTTTTCATTTTTCCTGCTGAGTTTTAATGACGCTGAAAGGAAGGTGATGTAGTATCTTACCTTCAGGAAAAAGCAAAGAAATATGATTAATTTCTAATGACTTACAGTACATAGAATTATTATATAGTGTATTATATGACATTTATAGTGATCCACTTCACTATAAACACAACAATAAAAACAAAAAACAAATGGCGTAATGTTATCTAGCTGTTGAAAATGAAAATGAAACCTTCCCTTTAACCACAGGTGATCAAACGTATGAAACTGTTGTTGCAAAATGTACGTTACCTTTCACCGATCAAAATGGCTTCCAGTAACATTAACCACTTAACCACTGCAGAGCAACCCGGAAACATGACTGCCGTTTATTTCAACACCATCAAAATGTTACGTAACATTAGCTATTCGAGAATATTCGGTTACAAGACTCAATAAGTACCATAGCTAACATTGCTGTCTCCTCTTTAGTTGTTACAGAGCCGTTAAAGGTATTTTTTTAACTTGGACTTACCAATAACTTGCGAACTAACATCCACACAGGTACACCGCTCACTGTCTTGTCGGAGAGGTTTTACAGCCTTTTAGAAGACAAGTTGTGGCGTGACTTGACGGGCGGGGTACCACGGTGAGTGAACGACGGACGACAGATACGGCCCAATTCCAATCCGGCAGCTACACCCTTCCACTCCGTGGTGGAGTGCACTCCGTTTGTAGTCACACTCACAGCTCAATGAAGCACCCTTCTTTAAGGTGGAGGGTATCAATACAGCAGCCAATTTGGGACGAACTTCCCTCTCTCCTGCAAGGAAATAAATATCAGAATCAGAGATACTTTGTTGATCCCCGGGGGGAAATTGAGTTACGTTTTACTCCCGTTCTAAAATATAAATATAAATATATAAAAATAGAGAAATCATAAGAAAATATATATATATATATACATATATACATATATATATATATATATGTATATATATATATATACACACAATCTAATGAACATGTCTACCGTTTTCTAGACTGGACAAGGGTATATTTGATCCTAAATACAATCGACTTACTTTATGTTGTTGACGTCTGTATGACAATAAAGTAGAATAAATCAGTTTGAGCAGTTTACAAGTGTTACAAATGTTTGTACCGGTAGTCGCACGGAACTGACATTGGATTGTGTTCCATGACGAACACAAAACGGCGTTGCACGTCGTCAATAAGGGCGGCTGGTTAAGGTCATGGATGTATTAAAAGAAGTGGATACAGCGTTGGAGGCGGGGCCCCTGGTCATTCCTAAGAGAGTTGCTCATTGGTGCATGAAGCCTAAATGGCTCGACTTCCTTCTAGAAAAGTACCCGGATCTTGAGGGATCTAAACTAAAACTAAACTAATCTAAAGAGCCTGGCAATGTGGTTTTTAGCAAATGTTACTCAAACAGGAGTAAATAGAGCATTTGTACAGTACATAGAATTCATATTTAGTGTATTATATGACATTTATAGTGATCCACTTCACTATAAACACAACAATAAAAACAAAAAACAAATGGCGTAATGTTATCTAGCTGTTGAAAATGAAAATGAATCCTTCCCTTTAACCACAGGTGATCAAACGTATGAAACTGTTGTTGCAAAATGTACGTTACCTTTCACCGATCAAAATGGCTTCCAGTAACATTAACCACTTAACCACTGCAGAGCAACCCGGAAACATGACTGCCGTTTATTTCAACACCATCAAAATGTTATGTAACATTAGCTATTCGAGAATATTCGGTTACAAGACTCAATAAATATCATAGCTAACATTGCTGTCTCCTCTTTAGTTGTTACAGAGCCGTTAAAAGGTATTTTTTTAACTTTGACTTACCAAAAACTTGCGAGCAAACATCCACACAGGTACACTGCTCACTGTCTTGTCGCACAGGTTTTACAGCCTTTTAGACAACACGTTGTGGCGTGACGTGACGGGCGGGGTACCACGTGAGTGAACGATGGACGACAGATACGGCCCATTCCAATCCGGCAGCTACACCCTTCCACTCCGTGGTGGAGTGCACTCCGTTTGTAGTCACACTCACAGCTCAATGAAGCACCCTTCTTTAAGGTGGACGGTATCAATACAGCAGCCAATTTGGGACGAACTTCCCTCTCTCCTGCAAGGAAATAAATATCAGAATCAGAGATACTTTGTTGATCCCCGGGGGGAAATTAAGTTACGTTTTGCTCCCGTTCTAGAATATAAATATAAATATATAAAAATAGAGAAATCATAAGAAAATATATATATATACATATATATATATATATGTATATATATACACACAATCTAATGAACATGTCTACCGTTTTCTAGACTGGACAAGGGTATATTTGATCCTAAATACAATCGACTTCATGTTGTTGACGTCTGTATGACAATAAAGTAGAATAAATCAGTTTGAGCAGTTTACAAGTGTTACAAATGTTTGTACCGGTAGTCGCACGGAACTGACATTGGATTGTGTTCCATGACGAACACAAAACGGCGTTGCACGTCGTCAGTAAGGGCGGCTGGTTAAGGTCATGGATGTATTAAAAGAAGTGGATACAGCGTTGGAGGCGGGGCCCCTGGTCATTCCTAAGAGAGTTGCTCATTGGTGCATGAAGCCTAAATGGCTCGACTTCCTTCTAGAAAAGTACCCGGATCTTGAGGGATCTAAACTAAAACTAAACTAATCTAAAGAGCCTGGCAATGTGGTTTTTAACAAATGTTACTCAAACAGGAGTAAATAGAGCATTTGTACAGTACATAGAATTCATATTTAGTGTATTATATGACATTTATAGTGATCCACTTCACTATAAACACAACAATAAAAACAAAAAACAAATGGCGTAATGTTATCTAGCTGTTGAAAATGAAAATGAATCCTTCCCTTTAACCACAGGTGATCAAACGTATGAAACTGTTGTTGCAAAATGTACGTTACCTTTCACCGATCAAAATGGCTTCCAGTAACATTAACCACTTAACCACTGCAGAGCAACCCGGAAACATGACTGCCGTTTATTTCAACACCATCAAAATGTTATGTAACATTAGCTATTCGAGAATATTCGGTTACAAGACTCAATAAATATCATAGCTAACATTGCTGTCTCCTCTTTAGTTGTTACAGAGCCGTTAAAAGGTATTTTTTTAACTTTGACTTACCAAAAACTTGCGAGCAAACATCCACACAGGTACACTGCTCACTGTCTTGTCGCACAGGTTTTACAGCCTTTTAGACAACACGTTGTGGCGTGACGTGACGGGCGGGGTACCACGTGAGTGAACGATGGACGACAGATACGGCCCATTCCAATCCGGCAGCTACACCCTTCCACTCCGTGGTGGAGTGCACTCCGTTTGTAGTCACACTCACAGCTCAATGAAGCACCCTTCTTTAAGGTGGAGGGTATCAATACAGCAGCCAATTTGGGACGAACTTCCCTCTCTCCTGCAAGGAAATAAATATCAGAATCAGAGATACTTTGTTGATCCCTGGGGGGAAATTAAGTTACGTTTTGCTCCCGTTCTAAAATATAAATATAAATATATAAAAATAGAGAAATCATAAGAATATATATACAGGACTGTCTCAGAGAATTAGAATATTGTGATAAAGTTCTTTATTTTCTGTAATGCAATTAAAAAAACAAAAATGTCATGCATTCTGGATTCATTACAAATCAACTGAAATATTGCAAGCCTTTTATTCTTTTAATATTGCTGATTATGGCTTACAGCTTAAGAAAACACAAATATCCTATCTCTAAATATTAGAATATTTCCTCAGACCAAGTAAAAAAAAAGATTGATAACAGTAAAACAAAATCAAACATTTGAAAATGTCCATTAATGCACTCAGTACTTGGTTGGGAATCCTTTTGCACGGATTACAGCATCAATGCGGCGTGGCATGGAGGCAATCAGCCTGTGGCATTGCTGAGGTGTTATGGATGCCCATGATGCTTCAATAGCGGCCTTTAGCTCATTTGCATTGTTGGGTCTGGTGTCTTTCAGCTTCCTCTTCACAATACCCCACAAATTCTCTATGGGGTTCAGGTCAGGGGAATTGGCAGGCCAATCGAGGACAGTAATGCCATGGGCAGTACACCAGTTACTGGTGGTTCTGGCACTGTGGGCAGGTGCCAGATCATGCTGGAAAATGAAATCCTCATCTCCATAGAGCTTTCCAGCATGATCTGGCACCTGCCCACAGTGCCAGAACCACCAGTAACTGGTGTACTGCCCATGGCATTACTGTCCTCGATTGGCCTGCCAATTCCCCTGACCTGAACCCCATAGAGAATTTGTGGGGTATTGTGAAGAGGAAGCTGAAAGACACCAGACCCAACAATGCAAATGAGCTAAAGGCCGCTATTGAAGCATCATGGGCATCCATAACACCTCAGCAATGCCACAGGCTGATTGCCTCCATGCCACGCCGCATTGATGCTGTAATCCGTGCAAAAGGATTCCCAACCAAGTACTGAGTGCATTAATGGACATTTTCAAATGTTTGATTTTGTTTTACTGTTATCAATCTTTTTTTTTACTTGGTCTGAGGAAATATTCTAATATTTAGAGATAGGATATTTGTGTTTTCTTAAGCTGTAAGCCATAATCAGCAATATTAAAAGAATAAAAGGCTTGCAATATTTCAGTTGATTTGTAATGAATCCAGAATGCATGACATTTTTGTTTTTTTAATTGCATTACAGAAAATAAAGAACTTTATCACAATATTCTAATTCTCTGAGACAGTCCTGTATATATAAATATATATATATATATATATATATATATACACACAATCTAATGAACATGTCTACCGTTTTCTAGACTGGACAAGGGTATATTTGATCCTAAATACAATCTACTTACTTTATGTTGTTGACGTCTGTATGACAATAAAGTAGAATAAATCAGTTTGAGCAGTTTACAAGTGTTACAAATGTTTGTACCGGTAGTCGCACGGAACTGACATTGGATTGTGTTCCATGACGAACACAAAACGGCGTTGCACGTCGTCAGTAAGGGCGGCTGGTTAAGGTCATGGATGTATTAAAAGAAGTGGATACAGCGTTGGAGGCGGGGCCCCTGGTCATTCCTAAGAGAGTTGCTCATTGGTGCATGAAGCCTAAATGGCTCGACTTCCTTCTAGAAAAGTACCCGGATCTTGAGGGATCTAAACTAAAACTAAACTAATCTAAAGAGCCTGGCAATGTGGTTTTTAACAAATGTTACTCAAACAGGAGTAAATAGAGCATTTGTTGGGGACTATTTTCACCAGCGGATAAATACACATGTGGTGCTCTAATGAGTATTTCCAGCAGACGTGTATGTGAGACTGACTCAAAGCAAACTGCAGTGCACATGTTCATCACCCATTGTGTTTTTGATAGTTTATATTGATAGTTCTTGTTAGTAGGATCAGTTCATAGTCAGTTTAGGACTTTGGGATGAGTTGACAATACGAAAAAGAAGTAGAACATCACCATCCTTTAAGTAAGTCTTAGTATATGACACACTGGCTTGTTTCTACCACAATAAATGTGTGAAAGAATCGTGGAAATATACACCAGTAGTGAAAAAGAGATAAAGAGAGGTAAGCTAACATGTTAAGATAATAAGTTTAACACTCACTAGCTGAATTTCCACTGCTGTCTGTGGCCGGTGGTTCAATAGCTGCAGTTTTTCTGCCCTGATGGAGGAAAAATATCAGTGAGTATACGTATGGTGTAGAGAACAGCACATACATACAGTATATTTGTTTATCTAAAAAAAATACTGTGCATCTTAATTAATCTATTAATTCCAAATGGATACATGAATGATAACATCTACGCCTTTTTTCAGATCTCACTGACTTTGTGAGTTTGTGAGGCATCATGGTGGTCAGGAACTCTTTGACGATCTCTGGAGTCTGCCTGCTGCAGGGCATCTTTGACAGGTACTTCAGCGTCTGTGTGGAAATGCAGAGGAAACTGTGGGCGCGCTATTGCAAAAGTGTAAATGTGATATAACAGGCAGAGTTTAAGTCAGTGAAGAGAGAAAGAGGATGTGTGCCGACCTCATACATGATGGTGTTGAGGTTCTGCTGCCCGGTGCTGTGTTTGCTCTTCCCGCTGTCCTTCCTTTGTTCCTTAAGGTCAGTCAGGAGTTTGAACAACTAAGAAACACACAGACAGACAAATCTGAAGCCACATAAAATTATTTTCAACTCTAGAAAGATTTAATGTAAAACACAGACATAACACATTACCTCATAGTTACTGAGCATAGCAGCGTTAGTGTTTTTCCTGAAAAGAAGAAAACAGGTCATGTTTAAGTTCATTCTTGACCTTTGCAAACTGTATATGTAACCAAATAATCTAAGATCAAATATAAATATAAAATATATAATAAATATATATATATTTTTTCATTGTTTATAGTCATTCCCAACAGCCTTTACTGGCGCAAAATACAGTATATCACAGATCTGTAGTCCCAGTAGACCACAACCAGCACTGCTCCCAGTAGACCACTTACACTTACACTTACACACCAAAATACTGACAATAATCTGATATTTTCAGGTGGAATTTCATTTCATTCTCACTGTGCAATATCATTTTCCACTTGTGCAATTTTGTTAATAGTCTGTCTATTGTCAATACTGTATATACTGCTCCTATTTTTATACTTCCTTCTATTTAAATGGTTCATATTTTGTTACACTGATGCATCTTGTTTTTTGCAGTATCCCCTTTGCTGCTGTACACTTCAAATGTCCCCACTGCAGGACTAATAAAGGAATATCTTATCTTACCTTATCTTATTATCACATGGTTAAGATCATATCTGCCTGTTTTACACTCTTTGACCACCAGGTGGCTTAGGGTTCACATGAAGCAGAAGAAATTAACCCTTTTCTAACCAATTTGCTGGAAAGCTTCAAAGCTTCAGCTCGACATCACTTCCAGTCTGATCAGGGTGTATGTATCAATTTAGTCATATAAAGACCAAAATCTGTTAGCCACAGGATTTGGCCAAGACTTTCTGGTCTGTGTTTAGTGACACTGGCCTATATGAACCTACCTGCTCTAAATCTGTCTCTTTCTACTACTTCTTCTTCTTCTTCTTCTTCTTTGGCGTTTATTGGCGGTTGGCAAACCATCTTAGAGGTGCATTACCACCACCTACTGGACTGGAGTGTGGAGCAGCAGATTGTGCAGAAACAAAATAGAAAAAAAATAAAAATAAAAATAAATAAATAAAATAAAAAATAAAATAAAATAAAATAATAATAATAATAATAATAATGAGGAAAACTCTAGATTCGTTTAACTAAATCAGTTTCTCTTAAAAACTGAATTATTTCACAGTATATGTTATCTGCTGTATTCCCCAATAGACCTGACGATGAAAAGTCCTGATGTTTTGCCTTCCTTTAAGTGACTGTAAAAGGTGATCCCTCTGGATACTGTAATTCCTGCAGTGTATCAGTACATGTTCGACAGTTTCTGGTTGATTACAATATGTGCAGTCCCAGTTGGGTGCTTGCCTATTTCATATAATATATGGTTAAGACCTGTATGTCCGATTCTCAGTCGAGTGGTGACATTTTCTTCCCTTCTTTTCCAGCCCACCTTCCAAGTTGGCTTTAGTGTTGCATTTTATTATTTAAATCAGAGAATAATAAAAGAATTATAAAAGAAAACGTCCTCATTGTCCTCGCTTTCTGTTGACTTGCTCGTTATCTTTTTTTTTTTTTTAAATAGTAAAATCAGTCCACCTGTTATGTTTGGTGTGAGCTGCCTTCTCCTCATTTCATACTTTGTGATTTTAAAAATGTTGTTTATTCTTTAGTGTGAACTCAAATAAAGAAAACCTGATCAAAATGAAGAATAAAGCATCAAACTGTCTCCACCTTGTGTTCAGTCACTGCAGAAAAGCACAAACCAGGAACAGGCTCTCAGAGGAAGAGTGACAGAATGGGTCTAGTAGTCCATCAAACACAAACTAAAATTATTGAATAATAAATCTTTGATGCTCAAAACCAAATACAGAAACCCTGTAATTCAGGGTGTGAAATTCATTCTCAAATCAAAGAGCATTCCTATTTATCAATACATTTAATACTATACATAAAATGAAGACATTATAGTGCCACTCTTGTCCATTTATCTACACTATCAAACTCAAAATCAGAGGTAGAGATATTCAAGCGGACAGATTCTCAGTTTGTTCACCTCTTATTCATACATTTATGCAGGCGATGAGAGCAAAGGATACACAAAAAACAATTAAAATCCAAATATGAAAGAAATCCCTTTATTGAATATCAAAAAATCATCATTAGTAATTTTTTTTTTTTTTAATGTGACGTAATTTAACAAGATAAGATACCTTTGAAATTCTCATTTTCAAGAGACATTCCCAAAACAGTGGTAGCAACACAATGACAGCATGACAGAGTATACGATATTGTCCAATTTCTGTTAAATGTAATATATTTCTTAAACAAATAAGATGAAATCAAAATCTCAAAGATTTTCTTAAAAACAGCTTAAAGACAGAAGATAAAAAGGTACAAAGTAGAACCAGACTGATAATATATCTTTCAGGCTGATATCGATATGTTGAAGTTTTAAAAAATCTGATATAATTTTTTAAAAAACATTGAACATTTCTGCACATAAAAAAGGGACCAAGACATGTTCTGAACCAGACAGTGTACAGTCGGTTCTCTCTGATGGATAAACTCATAAATGTTTCTGAACACTGTCTCTAAATTGCCCCAAACATACTGTACTGCAATCTCTTATGTGACGACATATGTATACCCCAACACCGATAAATCTTTGATAAGCTAATATCTGACGATAATATTTCTAGAAATCCAACCAGATTCTCTCTGGTTCTTCAAATCTAGTCATAATTGCTATGAGCACGCACAAAATAAAAATACACAAATATTATTTAGAATTATTCAGAACAGAACACTGATTTGACAGTTGCTGAACAAAAATGATACAAAATACAGTATATAGAAAAACAAGCACTTAGAGATACAAACGTGACTAAAATGATGACGCAGAAACCGTAGTTTCCTTTATCCTAGAATTGATTATGGTTACTTAAAACAATGAATAAACCAAGTTTTGTATGAGCTCTTATCCCCAATCCCTGCACTCCTTAAGTGCTTAACAACAAAAATATCCTGATGTATGAAAACAGACATGACAGTCTTTGTTGCTCACTGCTGAAACTACTCGCACTGCATCTTTTGTCAGCAGTTAGTTTTGTAACTATCTGTGTAGCTCAATCAAAGTCCATTGAGACAGGTTCCTCTCTCTTAGAGAACGAGTCAAAAAATGACTTCAAACTCTCATCATTTGTGACCACTGAATTGTTTGCTGCATATTTAAATGCTAGGAGATTTCTGCTCTCAACCAGTTTCTTCACAATGGTCATCATGTCTCGGTGATGTTTATAACTGCAAGCCAGGTATTTCTTCAACACATCCATCCTTTTTCTTTCCACCATTTGGACAATGATGCGCTCAATAATGATGGACAAAGGATAGCCATACTCTATGACACTCTGGGTTTCACCCCTTGCATTGCTGTAGGCATATCCGCCTGAATGCATTGCAACAACATTGCAGTGCTTATCAAAGACAGGAGAGCCAGATGAGCCAAAGTAGAAACAAGACTGATAAGATAGAGCCTGACTGTTACTTTTATCATTACTCACATCCTCAAAGAAACGGTCAGTAATCAACTGAATGGACTCTTGATTTTCTGTGTAAGGAAGAATGTACGGCTGAACGCCCTCTGGATTTTCAGCGCGATGCCTCTCCACAACCTGTTTCAAGTCTTCAGTCGGAATAATCAAGCATGGATCTATCTTTTTCACACCACCATCAGGATGCCCAATAATGCAAATTCCTCCACTTTGGGGAAGGAATCCAAAGCGTGTTAACAGAACATCAGGCAATGTCTGATCAGCACTGAGCCTCAACAAAGCCCAGTCATGCTTGTGCCCTAACGAATCACAACAGCATTCAAATCCAGCAACCTCTTCCACCTCTTCAACCTCTTCCACCTCTTCCATCACTGCTTCTGACTCCATTTGGTCGAGACTTTCAAAAGAGAAATGGACAGTGACCGTCTCATTAAGCTGCCCTGTACTCTCATTATAAATGTCTTTAAGTACATGGCCATTTGTGAGGACAAACTTGTCAAACAGGAGAAACCCACTTCCTTTTGCTTTGCCTTTTATTCTCACCTGGCAAACAGAGTCGCTGAGTTTCATCAGTTCTTTCATTGTTTTCACTTCCCTGCATGTCTGAGCGTTCTTCCCGTAATCAACACGGAAGAGTTTCTGGATACGAGAAAGCTTAGATCTTTGCGGAACATTCATTCCTTTCACCAAATCTTTAAACTGTGACAATAGGTGATTCTGCATCGTCTTTGAATTAGGTATTTCACATAACATCTTTTCTGGTGCCTTATTACCATCTAGCTTTGGTTTCTTTTTTGGTGTGTTGTCATCCACTGACTCAGTTGTGCTAGACTGCTGTTGAGGATCTTGGTTTCCATCAGAGACAGACCTCTGAGATCCAGTTTGCACCATGTAAGCATCATCAAGACTGCCAGGCTGACTTGCTGGTGGACTAGACTTATTGAGCAGTATGATCTTGAAAGTTTTACCATCAAGATCATCAACGAGACTGGACATTTCAGTGGTGCTTTCAGTGATCTTGTGAGAGAGAGCACAGTTCTTTTTGAATACGGTATTCTGTAAACGACCATCTCTTCTCAGAGCATGTTTCACTTTTTCGTCTTTGTATGCATAAACAGTCATTTCCTGGAATTTTTTTAGAGCTGGGTTTCTCATGATTTCCACTACATTTTTACCTCCCTTTGTCAGTAAATGAAACGTCACAAGGTCACCAGAGGGCCCCTTTCTTTTGCTTTCCGGTTGCTTCGGCTTGTCAACAGCTTTAACATACTTGACAGACAGATGTTCATTTTTAATTAAGCTGCATGGAAAGTGTGAACTGATAGCTTTCCCATCTCTTACAATAACAAGCTCTTTGTTATTGTTCTTTTTTGCAATTTCGTTAAACTGTGCACTTCTCTTCAGCAAGTTCTCAACAGTTCCTGCTTTCTTGCAGGTACAAGTTGTGGGTTTAATGTCACCCCAGCTCCACTCGAAAGAATGGGTTGCATGTGGCTCCTCCACCTAGGAATGAAACACAATTCAGTCTCATTTCATTTAATTACAGTAAAACATGTTTATTCTGTTATAGCAATACCACTCTTAAACCATCCACCCATTAGCTATACCTGTTTATCCACAGGGTCGCGAGGGACGTGAGCCGATCCCTGCTGACCTTGGGCAAGAGGTGGTGTACTCTCTGAGGTTGAAGCCTGACTGTTTTCCCCATTCTGGTTGTCTGCTTCTTCCTACAGATAACACACAGAAGTGTTGTTAATAATAGTAATATATTACGGAATGCATGCTTAATTGTGTTTCACTCAAGAGGAGCCCTCTTCCTAGGAATGAAACACAATTCAGTCTCATTTCATTTAATTACAGTAAAACATGTTCATTCTGTTATAGCAATACCACTCTTAAAAGGGACTGTTTGTAAGAATCAGAAATGCTGATGAACAGCGACACCTGTGGCCGTTAAGTCAACGAAAGTCAGCGTCTGGCTCGCGCTTGCTCGCTCTAAATAGACATGAACGAGCATCGCTCAACACAGTGAGGCGACACACGTCAGCTAAAACCACAATATCACTCTATATTTCACCTGCTTGGCAGTAATGTTAGCTGACCAGACGAAGGTCTCTCCATGAATCACTGCTGATCCTAGTGTTGGCTTTTCCTGAAGCAGGAAGAGAAACGTTATTGTCTCCGACCGCGGCCGGAGGGAGTTTCTCGCTGCGGAGCCCCGTCACTTCACAAGACACGGAAAACCTCTGTTGGTCTGGAGGAGCTGCAGCATTTATTTCTGCACAAACGTCCACTGTACATTCACTAGATATTGTCAGAGCTAAACTAACTCTTCTGCAGTGTGGAGTGTGCATATGCGAGCATGCATGGGAAACCGACCCGGTAGATTTATACCTGTAAAAAGTTACAAACAGTCCCTTTAAACCATCCATCCATTAGCTATACCTGTGTATCCACAGGGTTGCGAGGGACGTGAGCCGATCCCTGCTGACTTTGGGCAAGAGGTGGTGTACTCCCTGAGGTTGAAGCTTCACTGCTTTCCCCATTCTGGTTGTCTGCTTCTTCCTAGAGATAACACACAGAAGTGTTATTAATAATAGTAATATATTACGGAATGCATGCTTAAAACTTTAGACATGTAGTTATTTTTTCCATTTATTTCCTTGATAAGAGATACAAAGCTAGATGCAATTGTCAAATCCATGTAAATCAGTAAACTCAGGAGAAAATACCTTGATAACTTTGTCCATTGGTCCATTATTTTTGGTCTTCAAGGGTTGATCATTGGTAGGCTCCATTTTTAATTTGTCCAGCTGATTTTTAATGACGCTGAAAGGAAGGTGATGTAGTATCTTACCTTCAGGAAAAGGCAAAGAAATATGATTAATTTCTAGGCAAAGAAATATGATTCATTTCTAATGACTTACAGTACATAGAATTCATATTTAGTGTATTATATGACATTTATAGTGATCCACTTCACTATAAACACAACAATAAAAACAATTGGCGTAATGTTATATTGCTGTTGAAAATGAAACATCCCCTTTAGTCCACGAGCCAGGGGGTTGGTCGTGCCACTTTGGAGGGACCATGTCTCATAGTGATTTTTTTAAAGGTCTATGTCCCTAGTGTTGGAAAATGCATGATAGCATTGCAGCAATGGTAGCTTTCTATGTGCTATCCCTCCTTTTTTCATCCCTCCATCATTAAATCTTTTCCATCTTTTTTCGCCATTTTACACATAGATCCAGTATAAAAGAGGGAAACCAACACACAATATCATGAAGTCATATATCGTTGTAAAGCTTAGACTATAATCTATCCTTCAGTCACATTGTCATGACACAGAGGTCAAGAAAATTTGACCTTTGACCTCTAATGCTGCAATGGGGCAAATTCTGAATGCAACTCCAAATGCCCTTATAACTAACTCCATATTGATCGGATGTGCCCATGGATAGTTCCAGCATAAAGAGCACAAAAAGAACTTTAAATTGATATATTATATGACTAACAACAATAACAACATTTCTTATCAGAATAAACGTAACTTTGTGCAGTTTGTATTTGATAGAATGTTCTGAACCTTGCATTGGATTCTGTTATAGGGGCAGTTGTAAATGGCTTTCTTAGCAGCAGAAACACAAAATAATACAAAAACTCAAAGGCCCTGACTCAGTGGCAATGGGTTATATTCCAGTTGATATGTGAAAATGATGTTCACTTTTTTATAAAGGCATGAAACTTGGTACACTTGAACAGTTTGGAGCCCTAAACATTTTGAGACATGGAGCCATCGCAACAAAAATTACCATAACCAAATTAAGTATTTTGCATCATATCTCGTGTGCCAAACATGTTACGGTAAAAGTAAAAGTATTGTTAAACTCTTCACACTCACTGTATTGTCAGGATTAATGAACAAAAGGATTAAGATTGTATATGCAACAGACAGGATATTATAAAGTCTAGCCTAGGTTCTCAGATAGTGTGATTTGCTTCATACAACATCACTGAATTCACCATTAACTATTCACCTGAACAGTTTATGATATTGTGAATGGTATCATTGTAAACATTGGCCATCCAAATAAAGGGATAGACATCACTTTTTCTGTGCTACCATGTTTGGCACAGGAGATATGATGCAAAATACATAATTTGGTTATGGTAATTTTTGTTGTGTTTTGAGACATGGAGCCACCGCAACAAAAATTCCATAACCAAATTATGTATTTTGTTCATTAATCCTGACAATACAGTGACTGTGAAGAGTTTAACAATACTTTTACTTTTACCGTAACATGTTTGGCACAGGAGATATGATGCAAAATACTTAATTTGGTATGGTAATGTTTCTACCAAACAACTGATCATGCTGGAACTAACAGTGTCCTGGAAAGAGCGTATGGATGAGGCCAATGAGAGGAAGCGAGACCAAGTACCAGGAGCTAGTGTAAGAATGTAGAAGGCAAGGCTGGCGAACTCGCTGTGAGCCTGTGGAGGTGGGCTGTAAAGCATTTGGGCACTGGGCAATGGACATCACCGGGGAGGCCATAGAGGAAGGCCATCAGATCCATTACTGAAGCTGCAGAGAAAGCCACCAGACTGGCTTTGGATCAAGAGGCTAGATCCATGGGCGACTGCTGCTGGGATTCAAGCTGAGGTCTGATCAACCCTGGCTGGGTCGCCTGGGCGAGAGTGTCTGATGTTGAAAGACCCAAAATACCCAATGACCCCAGGTTCCATCACTGATGATGCATCCCGGCACATCTGCAGGATGTATCTTTCATCTTTTGTGTTTGACATTCTTTTTAAGCTTTAAGTTGTTATGGTCATATTGAATATTGCTCTCCTCTTTACAGTCACTGTATTGTCAGGGTTAATGAACAAAAGGATCAAGCTTTTTAAAACTCTATACAACATACATGCACATAACAGACATGATATTATAGTCTAGTTAAGTAGTAGTAGTTAAGTCTGGCCTAGTTTCTCAGATAGTGTGATTTGCTTCATACAACATCACTGAATTCACCATTTCTGTATTATCATGCTATGATGCAAAATACATAATTTGGTTATGGTAATTTTTGTTGCGATGGCTACATGTCTCAAAATGTTTAGGGCTCCAAACTGTTCTTTGCCTTTATAAAAAAGGCCAATATAAATAAAAGCCTTTAGAAAAAAGTGACCTTCACTTTCACATTTCACCTGGAATAAAACCCACTGCCACTGAGTCAGGGCCTCATCAGTTGTAACATGTTTATATTGACAATGAGGTAAGAGTGAGAAAACATCAAATAATGGATAGAGAATTAATTTCTTAGTACAGTTTTTTGAGTTTTTGTATTATTTTGTGTTTCTGCTGCTAAGAAAGCCATTTACAAACCGCCCCAATAACAGAATCCAATGCAAGGTTCTGAACATTCTATCAGATACAAACTGCACAAAGTTACGTTTATTCTGATAAGAAATGTTGTTAGTCATATAATATATCAATTTAAAGCTCTTTTTGTGCTCTTTGTGTTGGAACTATCCATGTGCACATCAGATCAATATGGAGTTAGTTATAAGGGCATTTGGAGTTGCATTCAGAATTTGCCCCATTGCAGCATTAGAGGTCAAAGGTCAAATTCTCTTGACCTCAGTGTCATGACAATGTGACTGAAGGATAGATTATAGTCTAAGCTTTACAACGATATATGACTTCATGATATTGTGTGTTGGTTTCCCTCTTTTATACTGGATCTATGTGTAAAATTGCACAAAAAGATGGAGAAGTTTTAATGATGGAGGGATGAAAAAAGGAGTGATAGCAAATAGAAAGCTACCATTGCTGCAATGCTATCATGCGTTTTCCAACACTAGGGACATAGACCATTAAAAAAAATCACTATGAGACCTGGTCCCTCCAAAGTGGCACGACTGCCAAATTTTTGGGGTCAGGCTCATGGACTACTTTAACAAACGTATAAAACTGTTGAGGATTCTGTAACATTAAAGAAACATTCCACTCTGACTTGTATACAACATTCAGTAGACACCTAAGATTATAACTTTAGTTTCTGCATTTCTGTACTGTTTCTATATTTCTCACATTCATATTATTGCTGTATAAAGCACAGCAGTTAACTGCCTTTACTTCAACACCATCAAAATGTTATGAAACATTAGCTATTCATGCCTCCTAAGACTCAATAAGTATCACAGCTAACATTGCTGTCTCCTCTTTAGTTGTTACAGAGCCATTAAAAGGTATATTTTTTAACTTGGACTTACCAAAAACGTGCGAGCAAACTTACTGGTGGTTCTGGCACTGTGGGCAGGTGCCAGATCATGCTGGAAAATGAAATCCTCATCTCCATAGAGCTTTTCAGCAGACGGAAGCATGTAGTGCTCTAAAATCTCTTGGTACACAGCTGCATTTACTCTGGACTTGATGAAACACAGTGGACCAACACCAGCAGCTGACATGGCTCCCCAAACCATCACTGACTGTGGGAACTTCACACTGGATTTCAAGCAACTTGGATTTTGCTCCTCTCCAGCCTTTCTCCAGACTCTGGCGCCTTGACTTCCAAATGAAATACAACACTTGCTTTCGTCTGAAAAGAGGACTTTGGACCACTCTGCACCTGCCCACAGTGCCAGAACCACCAGTAACTGGTGTACTGCCCATGGCATTACTGTCCTCGATTGGCCTGCCAATTCCCCTGACCTGAACCCCATAGAGAATTTGTGGGGTATTGTGAAGAGGAAGCTGAAAGACACCAGACCCAACAATGCAAATGAGCTAAAGGCCGCTATTGAAGCATCATGGGCATCCATAACACCTCAGCAATGCCACAGGCTGATTGCCTCCATGCCACGCCGCATTGATGCTGTAATCCGTGCAAAAGGATTCCCAACCAAGTACTGAGTGCATTAATGGACATTTTCAAATGTTTGATTTTGTTTTACTGTTATCAATCTTTTTTTTTACTTGGTCTGAGGAAATATTCTAATATTTAGAGATAGGATATTTGTGTTTTCTTAAGCTGTAAGCCATAATCAGCAATATTAAAAGAATAAAAGGCTTGCAATATTTCAGTTGATTTGTAATGAATCCAGAATGCATGACATTTTTGTTTTTTTAATTGCATTACAGAAAATAAAGAACTTTATCACAATATTCTAATTCTCTGAGACAGTCCTGTATATATATATATATATATATATATATATATATATATATATATACATATATATATATATATATATATATATATATATTTCACTGCTACCTCACAATGAGGGATGAAGAATGCAGCACCTGTATGTCCAGTCTCTGGATCTTTTGAACCCTCTGTAAATATGAACAACTTGTGTTGGTCAATATGTTTTGTACCATCGATGTCTTTTGCACCAATTTGGGTTTTAGCCAATTTTACAAATTCAGAGAGCCTGACTCTGTTCAACATCAAGCTTTTTAAGGTTGGTTTCTGCTGCAGACATATAGGATATATCCATAATCAAGGACCGCTCTCATAAGGGCACAATAGATGTTTAATAGAGATGACAGACATTGCAGTAGATTATTGATCTTTTTGCATTTGTTTTTCACTTTGTCAAAATCTTGACCCCGTTAAGCTTTTCATCAAACAGGACTCCAAGAAATCTGACCCCCTTAAAAGCAGCAGTATGTAGAAATGGAGCAAATATGATTAAAAAAAAGTTATTTTTATAAAACGGTCACTATATCCTGACAGTAGTTCATGAGACAGGAAATCTGAAAAAAAAATCATGTTCCTCTGTGTCCTCCGCTGCTCCTAATGGCATCTGCAAGATTTCACAGGCCAAAACAACCAATCAGAGCCCAGCTGGAGTCTGCCGTCTATGAGCAGCTGTCAATCACTCGCGAACTCCAATCAAACTGTCAAACTAGGCAGCGTTGATCAAATATGAATCAACAATCTGTTACTGTAATGCCTATTTCTCACCTCAAATGTTTTCAGAAACATCTTGTAGTGTACTGTTTAGCTGTAAAATGAGAAAGTTTGTGAGAGCCATATTATAGAAGTTTTTATTGGACTTTATTAGTCTGATCTGTAGATAATAGTTGTAACCCACAGAAGACAATTCACAAATATGTAACATGATCTTCAAATATTTCACTGCCCACAAACGTATTTTTGTATTTGTGTTGTGTAAAGTCACATCCACAAAAATACAGGGCGATTTGCAAATACACATAACTTACTCTGTAAATACATATTTTAAGGTTTACATGTAAAGTGATAAACACGCATTTGTGCATCTATTTCTACACGTGGAATGCTATTTGTGCATTTGCAGATCGCTTCCTGTGCATTTGTGGAATGTCTTCTGTGGGTTACAACTAATAAAGTCCAATAAAAACTTCCATATACCTACTGCTGCTTTAAGCTGTCCTTTCCTGCTCATACTTTGATTACAATTGACTCCTGTTCTTTCCCTATATTAACTAAATTATCCCATTCTTCACAAATGTTGCCCCCCCTTCCCATAGATGTGACCCCCACCATCTTTTCCCTGTTTGGCTTCTCACACCAGTGACGCAATGACGTAAAATGAAGCTTAGAACGTCTTCGGTTGACGTCTTTTAAAGTGATACACACACAGTTAACTGCCTCGCTCTGCGCCTCACGCCTAGAAGCTCCGTTATTGAGCCGTGTGTCCGTTGTTGGCATTCAACGTCCACCGTTAGACCAAACCTTTCACCCTTTCACCCTTTCACCGGGCTAAACCGCTACGGACACACATCGGCAACAAACATGGCCAGCACAGAGGTAAAGTTAAATCCCGGAAACCACCGCCCTGCGTGTGTTGTTGTTGTTGTTGTTGTGGTTTTAACAGCCCAGCTGGACGCTGAATAAGCAAAGCTGTCACCCTGGGAACCGTCATTAAGCTAACGGTCGATGTGTTCTATCTAAAGGTTACTGTAGCAACGTGTTGTACACTGTTAAGAATTTCCCATTAAAATAACAGTAAAGAACTGATGGCAGCAGGGTTGCCTTCATATTACTGTAAAATTAACATTATTATACTGTCGCTGAAATTTACAGCTTTGTACTGTTAATGAAAAATACAGTTTAAACTGTTTTTTTTTTTATTAATTTCACAGTATTTTACAGTTAATTTACTGTTTAAAGATACATTATAAAGCTGTTTTTCCCGTTTCTCTTACATTATCTTACTGATTTGTTTGAATGCACTATTTAGGTTGTATTTTTTACATACATTTTAATAAACATACATTTTTTGCCTAGATGAATAGACTTAGCAGGTTACAGACATAGGAATAGTTACACTAAATACAATTAAAGCCACTTGTTAGGAAAAAGGCTATAAAAGACTTGTTGACACTTTTCCCAAAATGTCTGTCTATAGCTGGCTACAATCACAGAATGCAAACCATAACAAAATGTGAGTGAAGAACAGAGCTAATTCACTGATTTTCCAATCATGTACAATGTACAAGCCTCACATGTGCAGATCAGGTCCCAGAATTAAAAAAATACTGCATGAAACTGTTACTGATGATACTTTAGACAGCTGATCAGCAGTAAAGTGCTGTTTTTTAAGAATGCATTATATTTCAGTTAAAAAACGGCCTATGAGCGTAATTTAACAAGTTTTCTTTTGTATTAACAGTAAAGCACTGTTTTTAGCAATAACAGGTTAATACTTTTGAAATCCTGCTGTAAATTAACAGCAATTGTTTACAATATATCTAACGGTTACACACATTATTATTTCCCCCTCTTGTCTCTTTTGCTCGTCAGGGAGGTAAACTTTGGGGAGGTCGCTTCGTGGGAGACACTGATCCCATCATGGAGAAGTTCAACGCATCCATCGCTTACGACCAGAGAATGTGGGATGCTGACATCCGAGGGAGCAAAGCTTATGTGAAAGCTCTGGAGAAGGCCACGCTGGTCAACACGGAGGAGATGAACCAGATATTAACCGGGCTGGATCAGGTGAACTCACACACACACAGAGAGAGAGACAGAGAGATACACTCTGGGGAAAACAGCTTTTAAAGGTCAACCACATCATAAGCTGACACTTTGGTTGTATTATTATGAACTTTATGATCACAGTTCTCTCATTTTGCATACAAGAATGATAGATAGATAGATAGATAGATAGATAGATTAGAGAGATAGATAGATAGATCACAGTTCCACAGTGCAAAACATGTTAGTAAAAAGGCAGTAAAAAAGTTAGTAGTGCAAAGTACAAAAAAATATACCAGATATAAAAATACAAGAAGATGAAGAAAACGGTTAAAAGTGAATATATTGCAGGGTAACAGCTGTGATACAGGACTATTAAAAAAGTGAATATAGTGCAGAAGAGACTGTTAAAAATGAGTATAATGCAGCGTAACTCCAGTAGCTTAGTCTATGAAAGTGCACTGTATGCATTATTATCTGTCCTGCAGACCGTCCTCCTTTATGGTAGGTACTTGAGTAAAATATATTTAACATTTCACCAGCGGTGGCTGTAACTGGTGCCTTTACTCAAGCACTGTACTTTTAAAACTATGAGTAAAGTTATGATGCTTTTATACTATTATACTGGGGGACAAAGGAGGATGGTCTGCAGGACAGATAATAATGCACACTGTGCACTTTCATAGACTAAGCTACTGGAGTTACCCTGCACTATACTCATTTTCAACAGTCTCTTCTGCACTAAATTCACTTTTTAATAGTCGTGTATCACAGCTGTTACCCTGCACTATATTCAGTTTTAACAGTTTTCTTCATCTCCTTGTATTTTTATATCTGGTATATTTTTTTGTACTTTGTACTACTAACTTTTTTACTGCCTTTTTACTAACATGTTTTTGCACTATGGAACTGTGATGCTGGAAACTTGAATTTCCCTCGGGATCAATAAAGTTACTATCTATCTATCTATCTAGATCTTTATGATCACAGTTCGCTCATATTTGCATACAAGAAAAATATGCTCCTGATGCATTGTGGGTATCACTGTCTGCCCTTAGGGTTAGATGACAGCTGAATTCCTCTCTGCGTTATGCTGAGTTTGTGGTTAACAACACTATCATCATGTGACTGTGTCAGCTGCCAAACAGCCTCAGTAATTCACTCACACAGTCAGATGCACAAATGCATGATAGCATTGCAGCAATGGTAGCTTTTCTATGTTCTATCACTCCTTTTTCATCCCTCCATCATTATAATTTTTCCATGTTTTTTCACCATTTTACACATACAGTAGATACAGTATAAAAGAGGGTAACCTACACAGAATATCATTAACCATTGTAAAGCTTAGACAATAATCTATCTATCGGTCACATATTCATGACACTGAGGTCAAGAGAATTTGACCTTTGACCTCTAATGCTGCAATAGGGCAAATTCTGAATGCCACTGCAAATGCCCTTATAACTAGCTTCATATTGATCTGATGTGCCCATGGATAGTTCCAGCATAAAGAGCTTTAAAATTATATATTACATGAATAACAACAATAGAAAATGAGTTATTAGCTGCAAATGACTAGGCTGTATTATTATGAACTTTATGATCAATGTTCTCTCATATTTGTATAGAAGAAAAATATGCTCCTGATGCATTGTGGGTATCACCGTCTGCCCTTAGGGTTAGATGACAGCTGAATTCCTCTCTGTGTTATGCTGAGTTTGTGGTTAACAATACTATCATCATGTGACTATGTCAGCTGCCAAACAGCCTCAGTAATTCGTTCACTCACACAGTCAGATCATGTTTCAGAGTGCCGTCTCTACCCTGATGTTTGCTTTGGAAATGCAAGGGACATTATGGCAACCATATACCATACAGAAACACATGATGTTGATAATTTTATGTAAAATGATGTGGCTAATGCTGCCTAGAATTCAGTGGGTCCATATAATGTGTGTTATTACTACTTAAAAGTAGCTGTTTATGTGTTTATTTATAGCAAAGCAAAACTATTTCATTGCACTGTATGTAAACTGGGGAAAAAAAGTTAACTTCACAATGATGTCCGACTTGTAAGGATCATGCATTTGTGGGATGAGCAGCACAGCTGATTATGTGGGTAGCGCCCTAGAAAAAAAACAGGAGAATACACTGTTTACCATTGGCAGAGCATGTTGGAAAAATTTTCTTGGGCGGTAAATAAACAGGCTTTCCAACAATGTAAAATACAATGCCAATTAGCTTTGTAACAACAGAGAAATATCGACCAAACACAAGTTTCCGAACTTTCTTTTCCCAGTTTATTTAGCCTAGTTAGTTATCTGTTTAGCCTACTTGGTGATACTATCGTTTTTTTAACCTCCAGATTTCTGAAGAGTGGTCCACAGGTGTTTTTGTGATCAAACCAGGAGATGAAGACATTCACACTGCAAATGAGCGCAGGCTAAAGGTGAGGTAGAGCTGTACACTGTATTTTACATAATAATTAGGGCTGTCAATTGATTAAAATATTTAATTGCGATTAATCTCATGTTTGTCCATAGTTAATCGCGATTAATCGCAAATTAATCACACATTTTTATCTGTTCAAAATGTACCTTAAAGGGAGATTTGCCAAGTATTTAATACTCTTATCAACATGGGAGTGGGCAAATATGCTTGCTTTATGTAAATATATGTATATATTTATTATTAGAAATCAATTAACAATACAAAGCAATGACAAATATTGTCCAGAAACCCTCACAGGTACTGCATTTAGCATAAAAAATATGCTCAAATCATAACATGGCAAACTGCAGCCCAACAGGCAACAACAGCTGTCAGTGTGTCAGTGTGCTGACTTGAATATGACTTGTCCCAAACTGCATGTGATTATCATAAAGTGGGCATGTCTGTAAAGGGGAGACTCGTGGTTACCCATAGAACCCATTTTCATTCACATATTCACAGGAGCTGATTGGTGCACCTGCAGGGAAGCTGCACACTGGCAGGAGCAGAAACGACCAGGTTTGTCTTTACAATATTAAAACCGTAGTGGCTGAATTACTATTTGGAGTTGCAGCCATATTGCTTCATTGTAAGGACTAGTAGCTGATAAAGTATCATGAGACTGCGCTGTGTGTGTTTGTGTTAACCAGGTTGTGACTGACATGAGGTTGTGGCTGCGAGATGCCATCTCAACCCTGACGGAGAATGCCTTACAGCTGATGTCTACCATGGTGGAGCGGGCAGCAGCGTAAGTCAGATACACACTGATACACGCAAACATACACTTGTAACTGTGCTTTTTTGAAAAAGTTGAATTCTGTCATCTCTTTCTGAAATCAGAGAAATTGACGTCCTGTTTCCTGGTTACACCCACATGCAGAGAGCTCAGCCAATCAGATGGAGCCACTGGATTCTAAGGTGACCTTTTATGAAGCAAAACCTACATGTCTCACACCTTTTTTATATTAGATGATGTATTGTTCATGTCTGTCTCGTGTTTCTCTTTCCCCGCTCGCTGGTTGAACCAACCCTCAGTCATGCTGTTGCTCTGAGCAGGGATGTTGACCGACTTCAGGAGATGAAGAAAAGAGTTAATGATTTGCCTCTCGGCAGGTACGCTCTGAACAAACACTCACTGTCTGACACTGATCTACACCCAAAGACATGACCAGTTAATGAGAATGATTCTTGTCGTTTTCAGTGGTGCCATCGCTGGAACGCCATTTGACATCGACAGGGAGCTACTGCGGAAAGGTCACGCTACTGTCTAAAATATAACCAGATTATTACTCTCCCGTCAAAAGTGCACTGTTGTTGCAGCAATCTTTCACTTGTGAACTTGTGTCTTGTTTATGTATCAAATGTGTATTTTTAAAAACTGAGACTATATCATTTCTCCTAATCTGTAGAGTTGGAGTTTGATGGCATCAGTCTTAACAGCATGGATGCGACAGGCCAAAGGGACTTTGTTGGTACGTAAACCATACATGTCAGCCAGCTGTCATGCATTAAGTAAGGGATAACGTACAGCGAGTCGGTCATTGCTGTGAAATAAACCCTAACAGTGCGATGCGGTCGGGTTGGTCTTGCATCGCCCTGTCGGGGTTTATTTACAACAATGACCCGCTAGCTGTACATTATCCCGCTTATTACACAGCTACTTATTTTAGAAATCAATAATTTGACACAAAAACGGTCCGTCAGAGTCCGAGATCAGAACTACGGCCATAGCAACGGTCTGTTATACATAGCAACGGTCTGTTTTTCATATCAACGGCCTGCTATAAATAAATAACAGACTGTAGAACGCCGTGATTGACCAATCAGAATCGTGTCAACAAAGCTGTGTAATAAAATTAAATAATCTTTTTCTATGTTCTCTAAGATATCTCATGTGTGTGCTTCTTTAGCGGAGTTCTTGTTCTGGTCTTCGTTGTGTTTGACCCATCTCAGCAAGATGGCCGAGGACCTGATGCTGTACAGCACAAAAGAGTTCTCCTTCCTCTCACTCTCTGACGCCTACAGGTCAGTTTGTGTCTTATTATGAGGTCCTAAATTACAGTTTGCACGTTGTTAAGGTTGCACAAGTTTGGAATAAATTATTATTTTGTGGTTTTGTACAAAGCTGTATGTGTGCATTACAGCAATTCATTAAAATATAGTAAATAATATTTAAAAATGTCTGGGTGAATTGTAATAGTTAGTGATGTTTGTCAAACATTGATCGCTGTACTTGATAAAATTGTACATCTGGTCATTTTAGCATTCAACAAATACTGTCAAAACCCCATGTTACATACTGTATGATATCAAAGTGAATGAAAACATTAAGGTTGTGGCCGATCTTCCATACTAACATGTGATTTAGTATTGCTAAAACAGTATGTGAGATATTTTTAGTATGTCTGAAACCTTAATATGAAACCAATAGTATGCAAATTGCATACTATTTCCCGTGAAATATTACAATATGCAATGCTGGACCCTACGGCGGCATAAATATCCCACAATGCAATGCAATAGTGACGACAACGTTCATAACAGACGTTGACGGACAGCTCCGTAACGTCAATAATGCTTCAACTTAACTGTAAGTATAAGATTTCACTTTGCTAGGCGTAATATATATTGTAAATTAATTCAAACACAAACCGTCGTTTTGGTCACATCAGGTTGGCACGAGTCACCATAGTTACACGTCTAAAACCGGCAAGGAGGCGCTCCGGAAGTGACGATGGAAATTACTGCAGAGTGCGTCTGAAAAGTTACATACTACTGTTTATTCAAACCAAAGTATATTGAATGATTTTACACATTATGGGTATGTAGTGCATATATGGGATTTTGGATGAAGCCTAAGTCATTATTGTCACTGAAGTTGTCCATCAGCTGTCAGTTCATTTTAAATCTTAAAGCTGGTGTTGCTGCTATGAACTTCTTTTCATTAAGACCAGTCATTTATTGTGCAGTTGAACCATGTGTTTACCTCATATCCCACCACCCTTCTATATTTACCTTCTTTCTTCTCACCTATACTTGTTGCGTTTGTAGCACAGGCAGCAGTCTGATGCCCCAGAAGAAGAATGCTGACAGTCTGGAGCTGATCAGGAGTAAAGCAGGTCGTGTCTTTGGCAGAGTAAGACCTCCGACTAAAGTTTTGCTTTTGTTGAGTCGTCCGTTTATCTGTTCATTAAAGGGCCCACTTTGCCAAGGATATTGTGTCTGGAGAGCTCACACCACATTATGTGAAAAAAATGAATGATGCTGAAATGGCTCTTTAAAGGATAACTTCTGTATTTTTCAACCTGGGCCTTATTTTCTCATGTTTTTGTGTCTAAGTGACTAATGGGGACAACAATTCTTGAAATTTGTCCAGTATTGAGGGAGAACACTGCAGCCACTAAACGGGCTGTAATGTAATCATTTGGGGCAACCTGGTACCGTCAGATTACGTCCTCTAAAATGCTCCTGTATTTTTAATTTACTGCAGACTTTTCACTCCTTCCTCTATCGCCTAGAGGCTTTACTCTTGAAAACCAGCGCCCTCATGTGCCATAAAGCTGTCACTAGTTTTTCTGCAGACTCAAACCTGGCAGCAAACAGTGTATAAGTCAGGCTTTATAGGTCAGAGCTTTATAGATTAACCTTTTTACCTCTCAGAAGCAGAGCAGCACATTCAGACTTGCTGTACTTTGACACACGTTACTGCTTTCTTTTGTATTTTTTGTGATTCACTGCAATTTTCTTGTCAAACTCAAGTTTTGACGTTCTGTATTTCAGTGTGCAGGGTTCATGATGACACTGAAGGGCTTGCCCAGCACCTACAACAAAGACCTGCAGGTATGAAAGTGTGTCTTTGTGTGCTTTTAACTTTTCACTCATATTTCCTCTTTAACTTTTTTTTGTCATGCTGTACTTGTCATCCTTCATCAGGAGGATAAGGAGGCCATGTTTGACTGCTATGATACTGTTCACGCTGTGCTGCAGGTGACAACTGGAGTCATGTCAACTCTCAAGGTCAGATTTAAGTCACTGTTGATTATATTGAAAAAAAATACAGTGCTTGGTCTCAAAATAAATTTGCATTGTAAATTTTGAAAAGAATAAATACTGTTCTAGACCTTACGGCCTTTCAAAAGACAAAATGACAATGATTTTGCTTCCTTTGGTGTTTCAGATTAACCAGACTGTTATGGAAGCGGCCCTCAGTCCGGACATGTTGGCTACTGACTTGGCCTACTACCTTGTGAGAAAGGGGGTGAGTAGTGATTAAGTATATTTCAATCCAAAAGTCATTATAAAGAAGTTTGATTCAAGAGAAAATAAAAGTCAGTGTCTGTTTAATCAAATAGTGCAATGTGAATATTCTGAAGAGGCGGTATCAAAATTACAATAAATCAGTCTGGTACACAACTATCAATTATGGAATTTATTTTTGTAGATTAATTATGGCGTTTATCATGTCTTCATGTCAACTGTTCCACCAAGTGAAAAACAACTTCTTAGCTATATCGAGGTTTGAATTTATGGTGACGCCATTTAACCACAGAGAACAGATGATTAATAATACTTGATATGTGGGATAGCTATAATCAAGAGAAAAAATATTTGATATGGTTTGACATGTATATGTGTGTTGCTGTGTAACCCTGTGTTATTCTATATTACAGGTGCCATTCAGAGAGGCCCATGGTCTCTCTGGTAAAGCTGTGTTTGCAGCTGAATCCCAAAATATCGCCCTGAATCAACTCACTATGGAAAACCTGAGTGCTGTCAGGTGACTGTCTTCTTCTCATTCACACACACAAAAACTAAAAGACTAAAACCCCTTAACATGGCCGTAGCCAGCTATGAGGTCCCCGAGGTCTGGACCTCTAAATATTCCCTAAAAAGCCCACCGTCTCTGCATCTGAATGACGTGAAGCTTGAAGCTGACAGCTATCAATAAGACAGCTATCCGTTGTGGTGAAGATGTGTCAGGTGAGGTGACTGGAGAAGGCAGTGTTTGTGGCAGTCACCGCGGTGATATATGCACAATAGATAATACTGAAAACTACTGATGCTCTGTTCTGCAATTCTTTAATGCTATTTGATGTTACAACTGATGATGATAATTTCATCATCGGCGGAGCGCTCCGAGCAACACACAGCCGCTTCCCTAAACTTTGTCTCATCCAGAGACCTGAGTCCCAAACGGGGTTCTGTCTGTCAGATGATCTGAGGGGCATACTACTACCATAGCAGCAGAGCAATAACGTAATGCACAGGGAGATTTTTTCTCGTAATATTACAACTTTTTTCTCAAAATATTACAACTTTATTCTCGAAATCTCAGAGATCACAGATATGTGGGATTTGTTTTGAATGTGCAGAAAGTTTTGAACGTGAGCAGAAATCTTGCTGAAACGAGCTATTAAAGTCTAGGGGGTTTATAAATGAATTAAAATGAATTGATGTAGGCAATTATTGAAGTGAATAGGTGCCACGTGCACTTTTAAAGAGGTTACTTCCCCAAACAAAAGACACAAAAGAGGAGGGAAGAGTAAATCATGCCTACTTGTGTGTTGACTCAGCAGAGATAACATTAAATGAGAAAAGTTGATGTACAGGAGAATACATATTTGAAAGCAATAAAGAATGCCGGAGAGCCTTACTGAATTATGTTTCATTATACTTTTATATTTAATTATCAGATGCCGCCTGAATTGTTTCTTAATTGTTTTTCTTTACATAAATAAAGACATTTACACCATCATTTGGTGCAAAAAATTTACCAGAATGCAGGAAATGAAAAATGTCCAGACCCCCCGCTTAATATTATCCATTAAAAGAAGAAAATTCTGGACCTCACTAATTTCTAAACCCTGGCTACGCCCCTGCCCCTAAAAACATGTTTTTTTTTTCATGGAACAGGATTGGTGGTATTTTCTCCTCGAGCCATTTTGAAGTTCTCAATTTGCCCTCTCTTTCTCTTCTCTGTATCTGCTCCATCATTTCAGCCCTCTGTTTGGAAGTGACGTATCCTTGGTGTGGGACTACAGGAGCAGTGTGGAGCAGTATAGCGCCCCTGGCGGCACAGCCAAGAGTAGCGTTGCTGCACAGGTGGAACACCTGAGGAACTGGCTTAAGAAACAGACACAGTGACCTCAACCTAATTTCACCTTTAAATTTTGAATCAGGTTTACTGCCACATTTCATATTAGTATGAAATGTCAGATTGAGGTCAAAGGGACTTATTTATGACTTGAAAACCATGTTGCCTTTCAAACATTCTTCTCTCTTCTTTTTAAGTACATAGTATGACGTGTCGTGACGTTGGTTGGGAGGTTTCAATTGATCATGGACTGATCATAAGTGTTACAAAGGACCTGACAATAAAATAATGTTACTCAAACAGTGTTTTACAGGCTGATCCATTAAGACTGACTGATTTCCACCATACGGGTTTCTGTTGATGAGCTCCACGCAATGTATGTTGTGGTGAAGCAGATTTAGTTCTATAGACAACTTTTAGGCAAAAGTGCAAAACATTTTAAGGTGTTTATACAGAAACTTTCAGTTTCATGAAATCAACAATTGATATTATCCGTAAAAAGCTCAATCGGAGCATTCCTAATGTAAAATTATTAGAGTCAGACAGCCCTTTCCGACTGGGAACTGAAGCTGTTGTATCCATCTATGCTCTCTTCAAAGCCACCAGACTCTGTTGATAAAAAGTGTAATTTTACCTCACAGAACACGGGGGTTGCAGGTCTACCGCTGCCTCGATCGGTTAGTTAGTTTGTCCTATTGTGTGACTTGGTGAATGTGAACTAACCCTTTAGGTCACACAATAACACAAACAAACTAACCGATCGAGGCAGCGGTAGACCAGCAACTCCTGTGTTCTGCGAGGTAAAATTACTGGTTTTTCAATGGAGTTTGGTGGCCTTGGCAAGAGCATAGATAACGGCTTCAGTTCCCCATCGAAAACATACCGTATAGCTGTCTCACACCAAGGTAAACTGGCGAAAATATTGTAAATATAGCATACACTTTAACTGAAATTGAATTTTTTAGGTGGGTCTTTCTTTTAGGTGTCTAAAATACATTCAGCAGTGCATTGCTTTGCTCCTCTGCTGATACTCCTGTCTGCTTCTCCAAACTGGGGGCATGCTGATCGTCATCTATTGTAGGTAATACACTGACTATGAATAAGTACCTCATACAACCCCACTGCAAAACACCCAAACTATCCCTTTAAAGAGACTCATATCATATCATAAGCAGGAAAAGAGAGGAAGTTGTTACTCTGGCTGAGAATCACTGGCATTTATGCACATTTAGAACTCATCTGGTTTTCCCACAAACAAGTGTACAGTACATTTAGGAAACGAGTCCCTCAGCTATTAACTGTCAGAAAGAAAAAAAACTTACTGTATACCCCTAAATCTACACTTCTTATTCATCACACTTCTATCTCACTGAAAAAACGCATTTAAGGAAAAGCAGATTTGAGTTAATATAAAGCCATAGTGTGCAAAATTAACATATTGACTCCTAATGACAACAAAAATGTGGGAAGTTAAAGGCCTGCTGAGGTAAAGACCCTACTCCTTAAACTCACACAGAGACTGAGTGCTATCCAGATGGGGTGAGCTCAACAGTCACTTTGCACTATAACTTCTTCTCTTACTGTCACAGCAATCATGATGGATTTAGGGCCGTATTTTATGTGCAAATGCAGGTGACATTTTGTTGAATGAATAACCATAAACATGATTAACAGATTGTTGTTTCACTATCACACAGGTAAAAGTTGCCTTTATACATACAGTAGCTTTTGTCACTTAAATTAGGTGTTTTCATGTGCTGGGTCAGTGTATCAGACACGTTGTCCCGAGCACAACTGAGAAAACATTGAACCAAAGGTGGATCCCGCTTGTCAGAAGTGCACTCGCCTTGGACCGGTACACGACTCTGCCATCCAGAGGCTGCGTAGGTCTGAAGATGTCAGTCATGGGTTGTCCCGTCCAGAATCGGCACTGCTGAACTATTAGATCCAGCTGGAGTGAAGAGGAAAAAGATTTAACATTTCTTAGTCAAAAGTTGCAGTATAAAGTCATATTTTTAAACTGCAACAAAGAGACATTATTGTGTCTTTCAGTGACTCAAAGGTTACTTTTCCAGCCACTGATCCTTCAGTCTTTCAACATTTACTTTCCGAATGTTGACCTTCAACAGAAACTCTAAAAAATGAAAGTCATTACAAGAGACACTTCTTATTTTTAATTCCCAAAAATCTAATCTCAAAAGTTTTATTTTGCGTTGGGACATAAAGTAACATCTTTCTACCAAACTTTTTTGTCATGTAGAAGTAATTTAATGAACGAGTTAAAGGAATATTGTTTAACATTTCAGGGGATCTATTAGCAGAAATGGAATATAATATTCATATTGCATTTCATTTCATTTGTTTATAATCACCTGATACTAAGAATCATGTTTTTGTTAGCTTAGAATGAGCCCTTCATATCTACATAGGGAGCGGGTCCTCTCAAAGTGTAACACCGTGGTACCGCCAGCCGCCGTCTTACTTCCGTTGCTCCTAAAGTAGTGTTATTATGGTAAGGATGGCCTCTGAGCGAGGTGAACGACTTTACCACGGTTTTGCACTCAGCGGTTCACCTTATCACAGTCATGGAAAGGGAGGAGTGAGTGGAGGGGTAAACACTGTACCTTAAAAAGGCTTCAAAAGGCTTTGCTGTATCTGTATTTTATGTCAAAAGTCCATTTAAAGGTTCACAGATTTGTTGAGGAAATACAACCAGGAACACTAGTTTGTCACCAGTGTGCAGACCCCGAGCCTTCAAACTGCAGTTGCTCACCTGTCGACTGCTGATGGACAGAGTCCTGTGAAACACCGTCCAGGCAACTGCCTGCTCACATCCTGGAGTTGTCATGGAGCCCACATAGCGGTAGTAGCTGTGGAGGTCCTTCGATGACGGGATAATGTCACTGAGTCTGAAGTTTGGGATCATTGTGCTGCTGCCTTAACACAGAAAGAAAGATTGGAGAAGTGTTTGGAAGAAAAGTTAGTTTGGTTAAATTGTACAACAGACTGAGAAAAATTGATTTCATTAAAAGACTAAGGGCACTTATACTATAGAAGTTAATTATGTTCTTCACATTTAAGTAACCAAACTCATACCATTGTTTTGTACTCGGCCCAAAGCATCTATTACTGCGTCCAAATGAGGATGATCATCTGATGATTCCTGTGAGGAAGACACCACCAACATTATGACAAAAGCCTAAAAAGTATTTTTTATTTTTATTAAGAATGCGAAAAGAGTTATGAAGATGAATAAAGCTTAATGTATTACCTCAAACAGGAAAGCAAGCAGAGCTATACCCGCCATATCATGTTCTGCCTCTGTCAGAGAGCCGTACGGCTCCTTGATGTGGACTATATGCAGCTGGAAACCCAAAACATAACAAATGAGAAAAAAATTGCCGTATTAGTGGAGGGCATTTTATACAACAGTGCTCTGTGTTACACACACCTTTGTTAAAACGTTAACCGCCCTCTGATTATAGGGTAAATTACTTAAATAAAGGGTAGTAGCAATTTTTCTCTTCTGATTGTCTGATACTGTAGATATCAATACAAATGCAAGCTGTGGCTCCTGTTAATACATTAGTCCTACTTCCACCATGTTTGTAAAATGTTGGCCCCCAATGGACAGTGGTGGAAAAACTGTCCCATGGTTGATCCTAATTGACCCTTCCTAAGTACTAAGTCTGACACCCAGAAACTGTAATACACACTGCGGCACCCGGCTGAACAGAACCAATGTCATCATTTTGTCAAGCTTGTCCAACCTAGCAACAGTAGCAGTTTTTTAGGCCTGTCAAATAACTAATTTTGTTGGATATATTGTCCCAGAAATAATTGCGTTAAACGAAATTTTTCTGACTATTATTGCACTGATATAAGGATAATATAATAGCATAATAATGCAAGTACACCCTTTCAAAGAGCAAGAACTTTAATTCTTAAGAATGTTCAGACGTGGGAATGTGAACAAAATATTTAAATATCCTAAATAAGTAAAACAATAAATAAAATGGACTCTCAGGCACTCTTTTAACAAAAAAAGTGCAATGTCTGCAAAATGCTCAAGTCTTATAATGGTAGGGAAAAACCTGCTGTTTATTCTGGCATTATGTTGGCTGAAATGTTTGTGACATTCTTATGTAGACAACCACAACGGGCAATATTGAGGTCAGCAAAAAAAGTCAACGTAGTAATTATTGTGACAGGCCTACCTCCATGGGGAACCTCTCTCCGTCGATGGTGTGCTCTGATCCTGGTCTCCCATCACCTCCCCAGTGGAAGTGAAACTGGGCGGCTCTGTAGTGACCGGGCAGAGCTCCTCCAGTCAGTCGGACCGACTGCGGCAAAGCAAAGTGAGCTATAGGGAAGAGGATACAAATGTCAAACTTAAGCGTATATTAACAAGCCAGAGGTGTTTAACATCTGGTAAAAAAAATGGTCTGGAGGGGAAGAGAATAAAAAAGCAGGCTCTTAATTACCAGAGTGTCCTTTGTTTTCAACTGTAATGTTGATTGTGTTGGTGTGACCGATGAAGTTGAAGGGTGGCAGGGCGCTGTTGACGTGCACTTTGCTGGTGACAATGTTAATTGGTGATTGGCGTAACCCTCCACAGCTAGGAAACTGAGCTGCCCAGTGGATAGGGTCTAAACAACACAAACAGCAGCAGCAACAACATCAAATGTTATGCTTCACCCCATGCTACAGAGAGAGAGAGAGAACATGTCAGCTGGAGTTGCACATAAAGTTCTCCTTGCGCATAGTAACTTTAAAGCTCCATTAAAACACAACATTCATCAGTTCACCCCCTCTGTTGTGAAAAGATTGATAGTATACTAGTAAAGTATACTGCTAATCCCACTGAGAATGAACATACTATAGTCTGCTTTCAGTTGTTCTCAGCTCATTGTTTTGGTGCATTGGAAAGAATTGGCTGTAAAACTATAAAATAAATATCATGGGAGTGATCAAGAAGGACTATTTGAATTTAAACGAAATTATGATTTTCTTAGAAGCTGCTAAAACCTGATGATGATGATGATGATCTGGGTTATCTCTGCTTGGGCTTGAGACTTTTTATGCATCATAAAGCTGGTGGTGTTGTGTTTGAAAGAAGTGAGCATTTAAGATGTAGGGGGATATAAAGAAACATATGACTGAGTTGCATTATGGGTATTGTAGGATTCAGCATTTTTGGAGCTTCACTTTAGGGATAAAAGGCGCTTTCACAAGCCAACATTTAGTCTGTTTCAATCAAACTCTGGTGCAGTTTGTTAGGGCAGTTGTGAACGTAGTAATCGTACTCTGGTGCGGACCAAAACAACCGGTCCGAAACCGCTTGCGAGAGGTGGTCTCGGACTGTTTCCAAGCAATCTAAAACGCACGCTACCTGCGCGGGTATTTGTTGAGCTGGACACAGGTAAACGACAGGTTAACCTGAGTGGGAGAGGACGGACCTGGACTTCTGCAGAAGTCCGATGTTTGCTCGACATCTGGGCCGAAGAGAACAAACAGAATATGCTAAATAAAGTCCACAAAAACAGTGACGTTTATAAAGTCCTTTGAGATAAACTGGAGGAGAAGGGATTTGTGCGCACAGTAGAGGTTAACAATGTTTCAGCTAACAGATCCAGCAGACATAAAGCAACCTAAACATTCATCTATTCATCCATCTGATGAATCCAAGTTCAGTATTTACTCTCCTTCCAGCTCTGTTTTTGGTCTCGACCAACTCCTGAGAGAAATATCTGGCTCTTTATGCAACTAAATGCTCCACTATGTTCACCAGCTATAGTCGCTGACTGTATCTGTCTGCTGTTTGGTGCTGAGCAGGTAGTGTACAGTGGTTTTACTTAGAGATGCTTTGACAGATCACGAGCTTGTGATGGATATGTCCCGTGTCTTCTTTCAATTTTTGGATTTGTCTCTTAAAACATGTGGGAGTCTTTCCATTTGCGTCTTACCTCTGCATGTGTCATCACAGGAGTACTGGCTCTGGTAACACCACTGAGCTGGAGAGAGAGCACAGCACTCAGTTCAGACACAGACATACAGTACAGTATATTCGTGTTCAGGACACTTCTTTCTTGTGCCAAACAACATGGCTTTCTCCAGTTAATAAATGAGTATTAATGCTTCTCATTTTCACGCTCCATTAGCCACAGTGTTTTTGTTCTCCGTCAGCAATCTTACTGGCTGATCTGCTAATGTGTTTGTGCTCTGCAGCTGAACTTTGAGAAGTCAGAGCGGGTAAAACACGTTCTCTCTCACACACACACACGCACACACACACACACACACATGCACACACACACATAAGCCAAGATAATTATTAATTCTCACATTACTAATCCTGTCCTTCAGATGGATTTTTTGTGCTCATCAGTTAAATATAAATTCTCTGACAGCACTTATATGCAAAAAAAAAACATGACAAAATCGTCAGCTATGACAAATGGACGATGTATGACAGTCACAGGACACACTCGGTGACCTCCTCACCAGCTGTTATTTTAACTGGAGGTTACACAAACAAATAATAACTTGAACATAAAGGGTTAAAAAGAAACCACAATGACTGCTTAAAGGTAATGATTTACTTTAATGAGTACTTATGTAGCCAACTAGCTAGAAAACTGCTGTGGCAACAATAGGCTGAAAACACAAAACTACTTTATGACATGTGCTTTGGTGGGGAATTCATTAAATTATACAAATGTAAAACTATGTTTTTTTCTCCATAGTTTTGATGTTCTGTTAAAAACAAACTAGAATAACCACCTCGCGGCTGTATGTCTCCGTCAACCAACCAGTCAAGTAGCAGTTTACATCCATGTCTGTCCAAAATGTTATCACTTAATACTTTTATCCTGTTAGACATTTGTGTGAAATTGTCATAATTAGCATATGATTTCTTGAGTTATGGCCAAAAATGTGTTTTGTGAGGTCACAGTGACCTTGGACCACCAAAACCAGTTCATCCGTGAGTCTAGCTAAATTGCCATTATTGACTTGGCATATTAAAATAAATGAAGAAAAGCCATTATCCTTTATTGATTCCAATGATTATGTCAGAAGTGGTCGTGATTACACTGATTGTATCGCTGGCTTATCCAACTCCTTATGTCCATCCAACAGGTGCAGGTGAAGTCATTTAGTCTTGTGCTGTGGTTGTGTATTGTGTTGCTGATGTGAATGAAACCCCAGTGTCTGACTCGGCGGTGGGAATGAAAGGTGCTATAGAGAACCATTTAGCTAATATAGGAACTCAGATTAACCCTGCTGCCTCCCACAATGCCATTCTCTGAAAGGGGACAACAGTTCTCACCAACTGAGAACAATGCACAGGTAGAGGTTGGCTTTGCTCCACCTGGCTCATACACCTGTGCCAAACTGAGCAGCACAGAAAAAGTCAAACCTGAGACAATCCACTGGGAATACACCAGCTTTAATGTCCTTTCTTGTCCGTATAATTACAGGATATGTCTAATGAACCAACATCCTAGAAAAAAAGCATCGATTAAATCAGTGGTTTCCAACTTTTTTAGCCTTTAAAGTGACACAATGTACGTTTTGAAAGAATAAATAAGACATAGTCCCTCTTGCAAATGATAAATTGAGCTCATAAGTAATAGAAAACACTCAATTCAGTACATCTTACTTGGTCTGGTATGACCAGCAGCTTGTGGTGGCTGATGTTAGCTGATGTTAGCTGCTTTTCAACAAAAATTACATTGTCTCACTTTAAAACAATGCAACGTCTTCTTGAAACTAGAGCTGCAAAAGTTTAGTCCATTAACCGATTAGTTCATCAACATAGAGTTAATCTGCAGCTATTTTAATGATTGATTCATCTTTTAAGTATTTTTTTCAGTTCCAGCTTTTCAAATGGGCTTTTTCTTGTCTTACATTGTAGTAAATTTAATGTTTTGGACCGTTGCTTGGACAAAACAAGACATTTGATGACGTCACCTTGAGCTCTAAAATTATTTCCACAGGTATTTTTCACTATTTTCTGATGTTTTACAGACCAAATGTTAATCAATGAATTGAGAAAAAAATAATCTGTGGTTTATTAATTGGTAATGAAAATAATTGTTAGTTGCAACCCTACTCATCACTAGTATGTGTGTTTATTTGAATTGTAAAAAAAAGAAGTAAAACAGGCTATTAATCGACATGAAAAAAGCAAAGATTAGAGAAAATTCAGTAAAAATATGCGTATCTCTGTGTTGCAGAAATGTTTTTTTTCTGCTTTGTAAGTATCTTATGATCCCTCTCAATCGCTGCCTTTAAGTTCTCTAGCTGTAAAAGTTTAAAATGTTAGCAGTCACATTCACAAAGCATTACAGCTGTGATCTATCTTAACAAAACTCTCCAACAATCTCTTCAGTATATATTAAGTAGCCGCAACCTCAGCAACATGATTAGGGCTGCAACTAACGACTATTTTCATTGTCAATTAATCTGTCGATTATTTTCTCGATTAATTGATTAGTTGTTTTTGTCTATAAAATGTCAGAAAATGGTGAAAAATGTTGATCAGTGTTTCCCAAAGCCCAAGATGACGTCCTAAAATATCTTGTTTCGTCCACAACTCAAAGATATTCAGTTTACTGTCATAGAGGAGTAAAGAAACCAGAAAATATTCACATTTAAGAAGCTGGAATCAGAGAATTTTGACTTTTTTTCTTAAAAAATTACTCAAACCGATTAATCAAAATAGTTGGTGACTAATTTAATAGTTGATAATTAATCAGACATTTCAGTTAAAAACTTCCAAATTGAAAGAATGTGATGTAAACTGAACCCAAGCATAGTTTTTGTATGCAGTTTTAATTGTCCTCGTACTGTAAGTTTGTGTGTGTGTGTGTGTGTGTGTGTGTCCTACCTGTACACTGAGAGAGGAGAGAAAGCAGAATCAGGAGGTAGACAGAAAAATCCATGATCAGCACAGAAACCAGAAAAGACCCTGACAGACTAATTTCAGCTACCTTCACATACTGACTCTCAGCTGCATTCGAGGGTGGGGGGGAGATGGTCATGAGTATGACAACAAGTGTGTGTGTGTGTGTGTGTGTGTGTGTGTGTGTTAAAAAGAGAGAGAGAGAGAAAGTTGTCAGGTGTGTGAACGAGGAAAGACAGACACCTGGTGGCAAAATCAGCTGGTGTTATTATTTCCAGTTAGTTTCCTGTGTGTTAAACTTAAATCTGCCTCCTTCATATTAAAAGCTGTGTCACAATCCCAGAATATGCACGTGCTTCATACAGTAACCAGTACGAGTATCAGTCATTCATTTCATACATCATCCTGATCGTGATTGTGATCCTGATGCCGTCATATTGTGGCAATTCTATGAGAACTACCGTCCTGTTTTCTTTGCAAACTTGTGGGCCCTTTGAGATGACATACTGTGATTCAAGGTTCTAGAGAGCTAGTCAAGTCTAGTTTTCTCTCAGACCACTTGACTTACAATATGCTGAAAGGTTATTATGGATTTTTTTCCCAATGGTGCCACAAATATCCTGCCTACTCTGGCTTTAAGTAAAAGTACTAAAATATTAATGTAAGCACTTCCTTGGCACACTATGTAGTGATATGTGCATAGGCGTCTAACCTAGGTACTTTTCAAAGAGGAGTAGATGAATGAAAATACCAGAACACATGCATAGATTACTCAGTACACCCGGGGTAGTGAGTGATTTTCCCTTTAAATTGAGTGTGGAGAGATCTTGCTTATCTGTAATCAGTCCTCTCGACAGGTGAGATGTCCCACTGTGTGTCCTCGGCTCTTCAGTCCTCTGCTAGTCTGTTGTATGACAATTGGTGATTTGCCCAATGAACAGTCTCTTTCTCTCACAAATCATCAGGTGCAACAAAAAAAACACAACCTGCATGAACAGAGCAACATTTGATTATTCTCTTTTAAATGCAAATATTACCAGATCTGAAGCTAATATCACTCAAAAATCCAAATGAATGAATTAACAGTACCTAGGTTACCATACAGTCAATCCTCTTAGCTGCTGCACATGTAAAACACTGGTGCTGGCATAGCCTTCCACACAGCAACCAGCAATTTCCTTAATTCCTTCTAAATTATGCTTTAGTTTATTCAACTCAAATCATACTCTGATTGTTTTTTAGCAAGTGTCTTCTCAGGAAAACACACAACTCAGCTAAACGACTTGAATTCTTACCAAGAAAACTCTTCTAAAAGAAGAAATGATTTAGCTAACTTTATGTCAGCTGCTGTTGTTTCTCTCTGCAGTGCCACCACTGCCCCCTGCTGGACTGAAACAGCTACTGCAGACAGGAAAAACACTGGAAATAAGCTCATCTAAATATACTTAAAGTACCAAAAGTAAAAGTACTCATTATGCAGAGTGGCCTGTCTCAGAAAAATATATATTATATTATTGGATTATTATTGATGCATTAATATGTTCATCATGTTAATGTTGCAGTGGGTAAAGGTGGGTAATTAGGTTACTTCATATACTGCTGGGTGGCTTGATCTATAATAATACATCATACGTTATTAGTAGATTTTTTTCTGTATCAATAATCTCAATCTGCAAAAAAAAAATGTAAACTACATGTCCTGTTTTATGTTTTTGTTTTGATGTATTCTAAGATGCCGTCTGTAACACCTTGGCCAGGGACAACAGATGAAAAATAGCCTTTTGGCTAATTCTGGCATTTTTTTTTATACCATATTAATTTTTATTAGTTTGCATCTTGTTAAATACACTAAATTAAACTAAAAAAAAAACCCAACTTTGACAAATAATGCAGTAAGACATTATTGGCTTCCAAAATGTAGTGGATCAGAAGTATAAAGTAGCATAAAATGAAAATACTCAAGTAAAGTTCCTCAAAATTGGACTTAAGTACAGTACTTAGTAGTAAGTTAGTTACTTTGTGTGTGTGTGTGTGTGTGTGTATATATATATATATATATATGTATATATATATATATATAGTTTACTGTATACACACAGTTTATGAAAATCAAATATAAAAAAATAATAAAATGAAAGTCAAATCGCAAACTGATACATGTAGAAATATATTTATTTGAATATTAATCCAATATAGAAATAAATGTGTATATTTATTCAACTGTTAATTAAAAATCCCTTAAAATTGTAACGGTTTAAATTTCTATTTAAAAAAACAAACAACAAAAAACAACTACTGTTCTTTAAAGATTACCAAACAAGTTACAACGGTGCTTAAATTAGTTACAGGCATTTGGTGTTTTTAGGAAAATGAAATGAAAATAAAAATCCTTCACATGATCCTGTTTGATTCTAACAGGCTGTAGTCAACTAAAGGAGGACTGAAAAGTCCCTGATTGAACACTTGAAGTCTCAGAGACAGACTGGACATTTCGTCTTCATCTCTGTTGTCACACTGACGAAAATAACAAACCTACAACGGACAGAAATCATCAAGTACCTTCAGGGTGAATGTTAAGTTAATGGCTGATCCATCATTGAAATGGAATGGACACAAAGTGGACTGTAGGTAACTCCTACACAATAAAAACAATTACATTATGCAGAAAATGCAAAACTAACTTAATTTTGTTCGGCCCTTCAGTGAACATTAACTGTTAGTTAGCAAATGCTGCAGGTGTTGTTCATATCAGTCTTACAGTAGTGTTAAACATTTTGTTACTTCATTTAAAATCATTCATAGCAGAATCACTGTGTTATATTCTATAATTTAAAGTGTGTTTAAAATGTTTTTTTTAACTATGTAAACCTCATATAACAGGTTAAAATGGAGCATAGTAAAGCTGAACACTAATGTGAGAGCCATACATAAATAATTACCTTCATGCAAATAAGATGCTTGCTACAGAGAGCTCCGTGTAATACGTGTACTTCTGATTATTGAAATGTAAAATGGATTAATGCAACATCCTAAACATTCCCTATATAACAGCGGACCTGCTGATCTGATTTATAGAGAAACTCGTTGATGAAATGGTATGACATTCATGTTGCTCTTTTCTTCAAACAAGACACTTGTTGTCTGGGAAGCAGCGGGATGTCTTCAAAGGAGATAATTCTGAAGAAAAAAAAGAAGATATTCTTAATCATTCAATCACTTTTCTTTCATCTCTCTCTTCCTCTATGTTCACACTGCTTGCAAAATGACAGCGGCTGGCGAGTATCTCAAAGGTATAAACTGTGACGTTTTTGGGTTCCTGTCGTGTTTGTATCCTGTGTTGTACACGAGTACAGAGGCGATGTGAAATGCATTTCTGCCAAAATGTAAACGTGCCATAAAAGGTAACAATACACTAGTAATAAAGGAGAAGATGGGAAAAAATTACAAGGTTAGTTTCAAAGCTTCAAAAAGCTCCCAAACATAAGTAAAAGTTTGTAAGTATTATCAGCAAGATGTACTTAAAGTATCAAAAGTAAGTACTCATTATGCAGTAAAATGGTCCTTGGCAGTTTTTTTACTATTATATATGATGTTTTTGGATTAATATTACTGCTGCATTAATGAGGATGATGTATTTTGATTAAGGTTGAGCTAATTTGAACTACTTTATATACTGTTGGGTAGTTTAATCTACAGCGATGCATCATATTCCATAAGTTTATCATATGTTTGTAGTCAACTTTTCATGAGCTCAGAAAAACAGCGCTTCTTTCAGCTTTGTGACGATACATTTTCCATCTAATCCAAGAGGGTTTTTAAATAGTTTATACTAGGGCTGTCAATTGATTAAAATATTTAATTGCGATTAATCGCATGATTGTCCATAAGTGTACTTTTAAAGGGAGATTTGTCAAGTATTTAAAACTCTTATCAACATGGGAGTGGGCAAATATGCTTGTTTTATGCAAATGTATGAATATATTTATTATTGGAAATCAATTAATAACACAAAACAATGACAAATATTGTCCAGAAACCCTCAAAGGTACTGTATTTAGTATAAAAAATATACCCAAATCAGAACATGGCAAACTGCAGCCCAACAGGCAACAACAGCTGTCAGTTTGTCAGTGTGCTGACTTGACTATGACTTGCCCAAAGCTGCATGTGACCCCTTTGAAAAATGGCCATGACAGTTTTTCCTCGCCAAAACTTAGCATAAATTTGCAGTGTTATTTAACCTCCTTCACGATGAGCTAGTGTGTCTATGGATTTCTTAGGTTTTCTAGTTTCATATGATGCTAGTATCTTACCTCTAGCTTTAAAACTGAACCTGGTACATCCTCCGGCAGATCAATTGCTTTAATGCGTTTAAGAAATTAGTGGCGTTAAAACAAATTTGCGTTAGCACCCTAGTTTATACACTTCATCCTTCAGTTCATCAGAAATCAAAATCACCAAATTTGGAGATACGTAGTTTTCACCGGACAGGAAGGTTATAAAAAATTGTAATCTGAAAAATAACTAAAGTTTTCAGATAAATGTAGTGGAATAAAAAGTACAATATATCCCTCTGAGATGTAGTGGAGTAGAAGTATACAGTAAAGTTGCATAAATGTAATAAATGTACTTAAAGTTAAACCTTGAGCGCTTGGCATCTGCAAAATGGACAAGTAGTTGATACCCTGCATTTAAATCCCCCCAGTTCTTTACAACGTTTAAAAAACAGAATACATGTACAAACATCTTGAAGATGGTTTAGTGTTTCTCTCTCTTCCTATGGGACTCACCTGCGCCACGACAGCAGCCACCACAGCCAGGACGGCTAAGAGCGCCATCCGCCCAATCCAGCCCAGGTCTACGTTCTGCAGGATGAAGAAGCGCGCCCAGCCCAGTTTCTTGGGTGTGTGAGGCGGGTACCGCATGCTGTTCACACCCTCATTATTCAGCTTCTTGATGAGACAACTACGCAGGTGGCTCAGCTGGTCAAAGCTATACTTGCCGTGGTAGCAGCCCATCCCACTGTTTCCTGTACATGAAAACAGAGAGGGAAGGTTTGACTGGGTGAACACATATTGGCCTCAAGTTTGATGGCTTTAAATCAACACACCAACAAGTAAGAGATTTCAAAACAGTTGGATTACCACACGGTGGTAACTAAACACTTACAAAAAATATAACGTTGCACATTTTCTTTTACTTCTCTTTCCTATATACTGTGAATATTTGCACATTGTTTAGTCAATATGTTTCACATTCCATCCATATTCATTTTAAACACTGTACAGCTCTTCAATTATTTTAATTGTACATTTCTATTTTGTATTTAAAACTTCTGAGTTTTACAGTACTTGTTTTCTTTGAACTAACTTTGATTCTTTTGACCGTTATGTACCACAAAACCAAGGCAAATTCCTTGTATGCGAAAACCTAATTCTGAACCGAATATGTTTACTGTGATGGATTAATTAACTCCAACAAGTTCCAAGTCTTTATAAGCTGAGATCAATGAAAACTAGTGGATGTCTGAAAAGTAGGAAATCCGTCTAAAAAGTTATCAGTGATGCACTGCATACATGGTTTGTATTTATTGAGCTTTGTAGCCATAAATCATATTGTCTGGTCTTTTCAAGCATAGTGTGTATGTGCACAGAAAAGTTCCCTAGTTCTGAAACCTTTATTTAACCAGGTATGTTTGTACCCTAAAGGGACACTTGCTCACTCACTTTATTTCGCCATAATGTCACACTAGAGGGCACCATAATGCCTCCACAGGTAGTACCATAGACTCTATATAAGAAGTGGAGGTAGTCACCGTGACGTCAGCCATTGGTTTGTGGACTACCGTTTTGAAACCTTGAGTTCGGTATTTTTGATGCCATCGCCATCTTGTTTTTTTGCAACCAGAAGTGACACGAGAGGGTGGAGCTAAGTACAACCGAACGCTGAATTAAGACCAAAGACGACCAAAATGTTACGACTAACTTTCATGAACTAAAAACACACTGTGAAAATGTTAAAGCTGTAAGATGAAAACACAGACAACAAACAGACCGGACAACGCCGCAATACCGACCTGTCAATCACAAGGTAGCCACGCCCTAAAGCATACCCTGCTTTATGGTCTATTTGACTCTAAATGGGACTATAATTTACTAAATGAACATCATGCTGTATTAAAGAAGACTTGAAACTAGCGATTGAGACCATAAACTCATGTTTACAATGTTTACTGAGGTAATAAATCAAGTGAAAAGTAGGCTCATTTTCTCATAGACTTTCTCATCATCCTCATGTTCCCCAATGATATGACGCGATATGGCTTCGTTACATCACCTTTTTTTAACCCTCCTTGATTGGCTTCACTATTCAGACCTGGAGATTGCCCACTGGAGAGTACTGAGTGACTGAACAGGTGAGTTCACCAATGACTGAGTAAGGAAAAGAAAGAGTGAACTCTTGTTTTTAGTTGTCGCTGTGTGTACTCACCCACTCCCCCGAAAGGCAGAGAGCTGACAGAATAGTGTACGAGACAGTCGTTGGCCAGCAGTCCCCCACTGGAGGTCTCGTCTGTCATTCTGTTTATCACCTATAGAGAGAGGATTCATGTTATGCTCAGGAGTCTAAATCTACATATTGTACATGTCGAGGTCTGCATCTGTCAACTAATCTGCTGTGCGTGTGGAAAGTCAGTTGTTAGATACCTTTTTATCGCTTGAGAAGACGTAAAGGGCCAGAGGTTTCTCTCTTTTATTGATAAACTTGATTGCTTCGTCCAGGCCGCTGACCGACAAGATGGGAAGCAGAGGTCCAAATATCTCCTCCTGCATCACCTTCGCTTCTGGTTGCACGTCCCGCAGAACTGTGGGGGCTAAACGCAACACAGAAATACTATTTATAATGCATGTTATTCATAGTCTGTCCTTCATTACTTAAATTTGTGTAAATGCCTGAATGAAAACCATGAAAAAATCTCCCTCCTGATTGATTTTCATCTGCAGAGTTGGTGGCTGTCAGTAAGATTACCTATGTAGCAGTCTGACTCGTCGTTGTCTCCTCCTGCAGCGATGGTGCTGTCTTCCAACAGTTTCATTATTCTCTTGAAGTGGCGCTGGTTGATGATGCGTCCGTAGTCAGGACAGGCCTTTGGGTTGTCTGTGTAGAACTCCTGCCATAGTAAACAATGTCATTACTACACAAATACTAATAATAGAGAATTAATCAAGAGGATTGTTTTGGTACACTTAGGCTTAAAAACACATTACATACATTACAGGTTATAGCTGTTAATCATTTTGGGCCTTTGATAAAGAATCTTTTGGAAAGAATCAGTTGTTTTTGAAGTTTACAATGGAATAAATGACTTTTCCTTTGTGTGTTTTAAGATCTTCAGTACCTTTATGGACTTCTTGACCTCTTCGATGACCCGGTCCTGGATGCTGGGCTCACACAGGATGTAGTCTGGGGCGATGCAGGTCTGACCACAGTTAGTGTACTTTCCCCAGGCAACACGTCTACATAGTAGTGGAAGAGTTAATAAAAGGCTCTCAGAAAGGAACAGCTACAAGCTACAGTAAAAGAGGGACTGTCGAAAGTTAATCATCGTTCTGACCTGCAGGCTATGCTTATGTCACAGTTCTTGTCGATGTAGCAGGGGCTCTTGCCGCCCAGCTCCAGGGTGACAGGCGTCAGGTGTTTGGCAGCAGCCTCCATGATCAGTTTGCCCACCATGCTGTTGCCGGTATAGAAGATGTGATCGAACCTCTGACGCAGCAGCTCCTGGGTCTCTGGCACTCCTCCGGTTACTACGGGGTAAAGCTCCTGACACACAGCGTAGAAAGACACATTCAGTTATCACAATGCAGCGTGTAGTTCCTCAAGCAACATGTTATATGTCTTTGTAGTGCTCAGTTTTAATCAAATCTCGTGATAGGTCTTTTTTTGTCCTTGTACATATTTTGCAGAAATAATAGATTAAAATAAAACTGGTTGTTGGTTATTTTTCAAATTTTTTTTTATTTAGCGAATGCAAAGTCCTTGAGCCATGCAGTTGCCTCCTGGTCTGCTGTATGGAGGGTGTCTAACCCTCCTTTTAGACTGTGGAGCGGGCAAGCTTCAATGATGTGTTCCATCGTTTGCACCTCTCCACAGGCACACAATGGGCTTGGGCTGCTGCCCCATTTTTCACATTAAAAGAGCCAAGCAAACACTTTTACTTTACCTGTTATGAGCCTTTGTATGCATGGTTGCCCATGTACAGTTTATATACTACAGTAAAGGTAGACATTGTTTGCCTGATATACTGTGTCAGTACACATGGAGCCAAAAAAGGCTAGTAACGTGGACCATAAACATGGCCCAATCTTTGTTTTTGTTCAAAGAGGAAATAATCCTGTTTGAGAAAGTTCATTTTTCTTTTTTCTATATTTTATATAATATTTCAATTGTCTTTTCAGTGTCAATTATGTCTGCTTAAGAAACAACAATATTCTTACAATTCATGAATCACTTTCATGAATCCTCCCCTCCTTACTTTGTCGATGTAAATCGGCAGCAGTTCCTCCATGACCTTTGCAGTGTGAACACAGACCTCGGAGGGTTTGACCACAGCTGCATTACCTGGACAGGTTAATGACAAAAGCAGAAGATATTACAAGATAGAAACATGTGGTCCACTCTTAAAAGTATAATTTATTTCTTCTTTCCTCTAAAATTCCCAATTATTGCTCCCTTGTTCCTTATAGTTGTGTTTTCTACCACTGTTCCTTCATTTAAACCTGCAATAACTTGAGTTTTTTGGCCACTTGGGGGCAGAAACAAGTTGCGAACACAACACTGAAATCACCACATGATAAGATGATATGGTGAAATCTTATTTACACAACCAGCAGTTACAAAGCAACATTAGTATTGATTTGAGTCAATATTCACCCTGTTTTTGGTCTGTTCCAACTCCTGAAGGAAATATGTGTCTGTTTCGCTGTTAAACGCTCCATTATGTTCACCAGATACTGTGTCTCTTTTCCATTTGTTGCTGAGCAGGTAGTGAATATATCAGGGGATTTTTTTTTGTATAGGGGGCAAATGTATTTCCACTTATGACATAGACCACATCTGCTTTGCTCAGACTTGTTTTGCTGAAATGACAACATTTTCCTTGGAAATAAATTGTCAAGACATTTCTAAACACTGCTATTTTGTTTTGTCGGATAAGAAATTGCATACTTTGTCCTGTTGTCTGTTGGTTATCAAACAGATGCCTCAACTGGCAACCTTTATCAGAATCTGTTTGTTTCCCCCCCGTTTGTCCTTGTCATCGCTACAAAAAGCACTTCTCAGTATTGGAGAAACTGCATTTTATTTATGCAACTTCTAATGCACCTTTAGATTTTCTTTGACGGCTGTCAGCAGGTTGCGCTTGAAGACACAACACACGCACACACATTTTCTGGACCTGTAACTGTATTTATGTGTCAAAGTTTATTATATATAATATAAGAGTCTATATTTAAAATCTTTAAATGTGTTACATCTAAATCATTTTGTCTGGTGCAAGTGTTAAGAGTTGCCTTTGACCTAAACTTTTATTTGATTATCTGTATTGGCTAGATAAGACTGTCAAAGTAAGATCTGATAATGCTGGAGCGAAGGATAAAGTCCATGCTGTGCAAACACGTACCGCATGGGCTGCAGCCCGACAGGACTCATTTAAGTCTTCAGCCACCAGTGTTTTTTGTTTTTCGGATTACCTGCAGCAGCTCGCGTAGCATTAAAATGTAAAACTATCACAAGTAACGAACAAAAGATTCAAGCAAACAAAGAACAAGATATGTTAAAATACTGCAGTGTCATGCTAAACAGTCAAATGCAAACTCTCGACACTGAGGTTTGCATCACAAAAGTGATGAGGGTCGAGCCAAAGCACTCAGGGCAGGGTGGCCATTTAAAGGTAGCTTCTGAGACAGAAATTAATTATTCATGAGCTCACAGATTATCTTGGAGCTGAGTAGTGATTCACTGAGAATTTAACCTTGTCCTTTGAGCCATCACTGATAGCTACAGGGCACAAAGTTGACACAAGTACGTTCACACGTGCAGACGCACCAACATGCACACGTAATAATCACCTGCATGTGTGTTGAATACACACGTTAGTGGACACACATTTTTTTGTTCTGGATCTACTGCTAATCTTATAACTTTCTCATGACTGCAGTACAAAGTGACCTTTCACCCATTAATCACAAACGGATCGAGAGCAAAGAATGTTGGGCAATGCGTTGATTCAACAGGAACTGAAGTGGTTATGATCACAAGACAAAGAAACTGACCAGGGCTAAAAAAAATAAAAGAAGAATAAGAGAGAACTGAATATACACACTGCCTCCAAAAATGAGACAGAGTTGTTATATGAGCTTTGAGGTACCTTCAGGGTGCAAAATGAACTTTTTTCTCCATCAAACAAATAGTGGCGAAAGTTCAAATATTGCATCAGTGTTTCAAAACTCATCTAATGGTGTCTGAGATTAGACAGATCCCTTCTCAAGGTCATCACAGGGGGAAGTGGCAATGAAATCAGATAGAAATGGGAACGCTGACATTGTTACATCCACGTATGCAGACAAACACGCACTGCCCTTTCACCTACCCCACCCCACACCACATCACACCACACACACAGAGCATGCTACAGTACCAGCAGCGATGGCTCCTATGAGCGGCTGGATGGTGACAGCCCAGGGGTAGTTCCAGGCCCCGATGATGAGCACCACTCCCAGCGGCTCCGGCTTGATGTAGACGGTGTCCATGATGGTCAGCAGGTTCTTCTCCACGGACCGAGGTGCCGCCCACTCCTTCAGCTTCTTGATGGCCAGGCTGATCTCCCCCTCCAGACCCAGAGTCTCATACAGCTGTGTGCCCACTTCGCTCTGGGGGTGAAGACAATAACATTAGTTATTTGCTCATTGCTGACGTCGTATTTATTTTCACTGTATGTTTTCACTATAAAGCCTGTTTGCAAAACCAAGAGAGTTTTAAAATTGTAACCACTTTAATCATGTTAATCCCATCCTTTGTGGAGATCTTATGTTTTCTAATCTACTTTCTACTAACTACTAATATTTGCATCAATTACTTTTTTTTTTCTTTTACAACTGTTGTCTTTAATTTGTGATTTACTTTTCTGATGTTGGGTAATTCTTCTGACTTTCTGAAATGATTTTTATCAATTGTTTGTACATATGATTCTAGTGTTTGGTTCTTATTTTCTAATCTATATTAATGTTAGACATTGAATGCCTTCCTCTGCCTTGATAAAGGTTTTGTGAACTGTGTAAACACCAGCAGAAATAAGTCCAGCACTTTATTGTTATAATATATATAACATATATAACATAATACAGTATATATGTGTTGTGTTAAACCATGAAAACATGTAATAGACACTCTAAACCAGTGGTTCCCCAAGTGGGATCTGGGGACCCCCGAGGTCCTCGAGGGGGCTCCAGGGGATCCCCTGCAAAAAGGGGAATAATTATTTTTCACTTTATTTCCATCCATAAGTAACACAATGACAGAATGTATGACTATTTTGGTCATGGGTTTCATACGCTTTCTGTAATAAAACGTCTAAAAGCAAAAATCCCAACAGATGGAGGACCCTGGGACAAAATCTTATCAAATGGGGGTCTAATTTGAGTCAGATTAGGGTTCCTTGATGTGAAAACGTTAGGGAACCACTGCTCTAAACAGTATGTAGCATCGAAAAGACTAAAAGCTAATGGCCTGTAGTTAATTTGCACAGACTAAGAAACACAAAAGTCTGACCCTCAGACTCAGATATGACTCTGACTAGTTTTATTTTCAGACCCTGACTCTCAAGCTTGTTGGAGACCAGGTATTGATTATTTTGAACCGTGCGGAAGAGCCTCTCACTACTCACCTTATTGAGGTCTTTCTTGACGGCATCTGAAATCACGCTCTGTTTCTCAATGAATAACCTCTGCAGGTTCTTCAGCTGGCGGATCCGGTGATCCAAAGACTTGGACCTGCCTGTTTCAAAGGCTTTCCTGGCACGAGCCACCGCCTGCTGCTCCCGAGACATCCTGGGGAAAATATACAGAAAAGATAGCTTTAGTCTGCTGTTCTGACCTCACACACTTTAATAGGCTACTCTATCAAAAAGTAAGCCCAACTACAAGCCAAGTATACCTTTCTGTAGGCCTAAAAGGCAAGAATACTTAATTATACTTCTTAAGTATATCTCGATCAAAAGAGTAAGTACAAGAAGGCCTATAAGCCAAGTATACTTAGACTTTTCTGTATACTTGTCAGTATGCGCCAAGTATACTTAGACTTTTCTGTATACTTGTCAGTATAAACCAAGTCTACTTAGATTTGTCTGTATAAATGTCCACATAAGCCAAGTATACTTATACTTTTCTGTATACTTGTCAGTAAAAGCCAAGTATACTTAGACTTCTCTGTATACTTGTCAGTATGAGCCAAATATACTTAGACTTCTCTGTATACTTGTCAGTATGAGCCAAGTATACTTAGACTTCTCTGTATACTTGTCAGTATGAGCCAAATATACTTAGACTTCTCTGTATACTTGTCAGTATGAGCCAAGTATACTTAGACTTTTCTGTATACTTGTCAGTATGAGCCAAGTATACTTTGACTTTTCTATATACTTGTCAGTATGAGCCAAGTATACTTTGACTTTTCTATATACTTGTCAGTATGAGCCAAGTATACTTAGACTTTTCTGTATACTTGTCAGTATGAGCCAAGTATACTTAGACTTTTCTGTATACTTGTCAGTATGAGCCAAGTATACTTTGACTTTTATGTATACTTGTCAGTATGAGCCAAGTATACTTTGACTTTTATGTATACTTGTCAGAATGAGCCAAGTATACTTAGACTTTTCTGTATACTTGTCAGTATGAGCCAAGTATACTTAGACTTTTCTGTATACTTGTCAGTATGAGCCAAGTATACTTTGACTTTTCTATATACTTGTCAGCATAAGCCAAATATACTTAAGTATACTTTTATTAAGTATATCTCTGATATGTACATAAAAAGTAAACTAAAAGTATATTCTCTTATTTCAAGTTTAAAAGAAGTATACTAACAGTACACTTCAATAAACTTATTTTTGGTAAGTGTAAGTATGATATTGGGTGTTGCAGTTCATGTCCGGCTTTATTTTCTTCAGAGTGTGAAAGTTAGTCAGCCAAAGTTAACAATTCTTTTGGACTGTTTTGTAGTAAACTGTTTAAACATGTCATGTGATTGGCTACAGGACACAAACTGTAGTTAATATAACAAATATTTGTAAGTTGTTTAGCGAAACTCACCCAGCTGGTTCAGAAGCCAGTAAACAAACACACCTGATTAAAAAGAAAACTAGCTATGGTACTTTACATTTAAGATTTTAAGCGGAAAATCTAGTTATGAAATATGAATTGTTATAGATTAAAGTATGTATCAGTATGTAAAGTAGTTAAAAATGTCCACCTTGACCAGTTGCAAAATTAAAATGATGATGCATCAGTAATAGTGCTACAACAAACCATTATCAATTTATTCTCTTTGATCTAAACAATATCAGAAAATGTGGGAAAATGCCAATAACAACAATAATAATACAGTTAATATATCAAAAAAGACAAGTGTGTGTGTGTGTAAGACCAAGAAAGTGGATCATATCAGTCCAGTTCTGAGGTCTCTACACTGGCTGCCTGTCTCTCAGATAATTGATTTCAAAATACTCCTGCTGGTTTACAAAGCACTAAATGGTTTAGGGCCAAAATACATTTCTGATCTTCTGCTATGTTATGAACCATCCAGACCTCTCAGGTCATCTGGATCAGGTGTGCTTAGTGTCCCCAGAGTCAGAACTAAACATGCAGAAGCAGCGTTCAGTTTTTATGCACCAAATATTTGGAACAAGCTCCCAGAAACCTGCAGGACCAACTCCAACTCTGAGTTCTTTTAAATTAAAGCTTAAAACTTTCCTGTTTGCTGCTGCCTTTTATTAAACCAGATAATGATCTTATACTGCACTAGAGCTTTTACTCTTGTGTGTTATATTCTATTTTAGCTTCTATCCTAGCTTTTATTTTTAGCTTGTTTTTATTTTCTAATCTTTAATGTTTTTATGTTTTTATAACTGTTTTAATTATGTCTGAATGTTCTTTTGCACTTTGTCACAATGTTCTTGAATGTTTATGTAAAGCACTTTGAATTGCCCTGTTGCTGATGTGCTATACAAATAAAGCTGCCTTGCCTTGCCTTGCCTGGCCTTGCCTTGTGTGTGTGTGTGTGTGTGTGTGTGTGTGTTGCATGGGGTGTATGGTTAGTGTTTGTGAGAAGGATGTTGATTTAAATATCTATAAAGATGTAAATGATATTACTATATATTTGCGCTCCCCTCCCCTCCCATCCCCCCTTTTTTATTTTCTATTAACTTATTTGTTTATTTAATTTATTATTACTCCCGTATTTTGTATTATTATTGGGTTTTTTTGTTATGTGTGTTTTGTTTGTTTTGTTTTTTAAACTTTATTCTTTCTTTTTATCATTATTATTATTATTATTATTATTATTATTATTATTATTATTTCTTTTCTTAATTTTATTTCAATTTTGAATGTTGAAGTTGTTTTCTCTAGTGTACATAATGAGTTTGTCTATAAGCTAATCTATCTAAAAATTGGTTTACAAACTATTGTAATTACGAACTGTAAATTGCATATACGAAAACAACCTTGAAAAAAGGGAAAAAATTAAGTATGAAAAAAAAAAATATATCTATAAAGACTTCTGGGCAATTGTAACCAAACAACATTGTGAGTGGGGGAAAAACATAAAAACAGATACATGGACAACATGGGGAAAAGCAATTACAAAACAGCAATTAAATGACCCTTTAAGCAACTTTTGAAGCATTTGACAGATGAAAACGCAATCTACTAAAGAAGCAGTAGATCTGAACACTTCTTCCACTACTGCAAAAGTAGCCTGTATATTACTGTTTAATAATAAAACCAGTTAAACCACATAATAACCTATCTCTTTTTAGCAGTGGAGCAGTTTAAATGTCTCTCCTGCTACTAAATGGTAGTCTGTGCTGCCCTTTCTTTGTTTATAGAAAACAGAGATTGTGTTATAATAGAATAGTAATAGGAAACCTCCATGAGAAGTACAGCTACTGGGTCAGAGTTAAAGGTGCAGTAATGACAAACTATGGTTACACAGTGACAGAACAATAAACTATAACCATGACATCCGGTAGATGATCCTGTAGTTAGTAGCCTTTATATAGGACCTTTATAACTTTGTTTTAACCCTAACTATTCCACAGGTATCATAAAATATCTTCCAAATCTGTCACACCATCGGACTGAAGCTCTTATAGCTTTAAAGGGTTACATTTATTAACAAATAAAACGGTGTTTGTGAGTTGGTTTCGCGAACCTTCCCCAGTTCCGTCTGTCGCTGTCTGTCAGCCGTCAGATCAACAAACTATAGAGAGTAAAACACAACATATTTGGTTTTATTCCTACCTGATTAATTGGAGTTAATGTCTTGAGATCCTCTCACGGTCTTGATGGAGAGATTACCCGCAGAAGAGCAGAGGAGCTGAACAATGACAGCGGCAGAAAAACACACAGCCCTCCTTCTCCGTTAGATCACACCCACACACACACACACACAGGAGGAGGACCAGGCTAGCCGCTAGCTGTTAGTGATGGGAATTCCGGCTCTTCTTAGTGAGCCAGATCATTTGGCTCAGCTCACCAAGAAGAGCCGGCTCTTTCGGCTCCCAAACGGCTCTTCGTTTTACCACTTCTGCCTTTTATAATTCAGACAAATTTAGCGCAGTTTTGACCTATGATTAGTATGTGTGCACATATATCACTTAAATTATTCAATATAATTATACTAAACCTTAGAATTTCCAGAATACCATAATTTTACATTCATGGTGAAATATTATTATATATACTATATATTCATTTACAGCAACGTGATGCCATTGGGCCCGAAAATGATTTTTCCCATAGACTTACATTGGGAAAGAGACGTCTGTAACTGAGCGGATGATTTTTTTTTAGGTGAATAAACTTCTCAGTACGAACACTCTAAGAGCCCTAAATTAAGTTTTTAAAGTTGTAAAATGCACTAATACTTGACTCCAGAGTTATTTCCCTTCCTCCGTTCATGTGAGTGAGACCCAGACCGTGACGTTGGGACCCCGTGACCGAGTCATGTGACCGAGTGGACGCTACTGCACATGTCCCAGTTGCCCATGGTCCGCCAAGATACGGGTACTTTTCCAGACAGAAGTCGAGCCATTTAGGCTTCATGCACCAATGAGCAACTCTCATAGGAATGACCGAGGCTCCGCCTCCAACGTTGTATCCAGTTCTTTTAATACATCCATGCTCTGTACCCGTAGACCGTCAGTGCGCCACGCACCCCCACCCCTGGTATGATCCTTGTCTGTCATCACCTGATTGGTCGCACGGACGTCACTAACACAACATTCAGTCACAGTCAGTGCATGGAGTGCCCGTGGCGCAAAGGAGATCATCCTATCATTCTGCCTTGAATTAATAAAAATAAAAATAAAAAAATTGCTCTCGGACGGGAGCCGGCTCCCATCGTTCACTTAAAAGAGCCGGCTATTTGAGCCGGTTCGTTCGCGACGACACATCACTACTCTGTTGCCATGGAGGCTCTATGAAGATGACAGTTGGTTGACAGTTGGTCCACTACTTTACACTACATTATTTTACTTTTAGCTAGTTAGCATGAATATCTGTACTTTTAACTAATGACTTTCCCCACTAGCCTACACCATCACAGGGCAGTTAGCATGACTGGTGACTCTCCTGTGTGTGTGTCACATATTTGCATGTTGTTTGTAGGCAATGGCTGCTAAACAAACCACACTGCATGATGAGCCAAAGACAAAGAGCCCTCTAAATTAATCACAAACAATTAAAAAAGTCCCTGTAAAATATCTCAAGTTGTGTATGTATTATGCATAATAATTACGTAATATAATATATATAAACTGGAAAAACAAAGTTCGGAAACTTGTGTTTGGTGGATTATTTCTCTGTTGTTACAATGCTAATGGTCATTGTATTTTACATCGTTGGAAAGCCTGTTTATTTACCTTCGCAATGATGTCCAACTTGTAAGGATCATGCATTTGCTGGATGAGCAGCACAGCTGATTATGTGGGTAGCGCCCAAGAAAAATTTGCCAAAATGCTATGCCAATGGTAAACAGTGTATTCTCATAAGGCTACCAGGAAGCCTGCAATGACTGCCCTTCACCATCAGGCCCATTTGCGCTGGTGTCGACAACAAAGACAATGGAACCTGAACATGTGGGGGAATGTCATGTTCAGTGATGAGTCCATGCTGATTGTTGAACCGATGGAGTAACCGCTTTTGGTGGGGGCAGTGTCATGGTGTGGGGCGGCATCTCCCTCACTGGCAAAACAAGGCTTGTCATCATTGAAGGCCATCTCAATGCAGTGAGATATCAGGATGAGATTCTGCAGCCAGTGGCGATCCCATATCTCCACAATCTGGCACCTAACTTCATCCTCCAAGAAACAACGCTCACCCCCACAGAGCCAGGGTTATCACAGATTACCTCCACAATGTGGGAGTAGAGAGAATGGAACGGCCTGCCAAGAGTCCAGTCCTCAACCCAACTGAACACTTGTAGGATCAGCTTGGGCGTGCTGTACGTGTTAGAGTGACCAACACAACCTCGTTGGCTGACCTGCAACGAATCCTGGTTGAGGAATGGAACGCCATCCCACAGCAACTTGTGACCAGGTTGGCGACCAGCATGAGGAGGAGGTGCCAGGCTGTTGTGGCTGCGTATGGATCTTCCACCGCTACTGAGGCTCCTGACGGTGTATTAAATGAATAAAGTGTAAAATTGCCAATATGTCTTGTTTGTTCCTTGTTACTGATAAAGAGATCAATCATCCAATCCACCAAACAACTCAAAACAAGAGTCAGTACCAACAGGAGAATACACTGTTTACCATTGATGGAGCATTTTGGCAAATTTTTCTTGGGCGCTACCCACATAATCAGCTGTGCTGCTCATCCCACAAATGCATGATCCTTACAAGTTGGACATCATTGGGAAGGTAAATAAACAGGCTTTCCAACGATGTAAAATACAATGCCAATTAGCATTGTGACAACAGAGAAATAATCGACCAAACACAAGTTTCCAAACTTTGTTTTTCCAGTATATATATATATATATACGTATATCTGACTGTTTAAATATATAAAGTTGATATATCGGCTAACTGTATAATGTTGCACCAAATAAGGGTTCTTAAAATATGAGAATATTTTTGATCAGTTTACAAAAAAGTAATTTTATATATATATATATATATATATATATATATATATATATATATATATATATTCTCATATTTTAAGAACCATTATGTGGTGCAACATTTTACAGTTAGCCGATATATCATCTTTATATATTTAAACAGTCAGAAATAGTGTATCAGAAGAAATGTAAATGGTTCCATTGCAAATGTAAAAATATGTTAAAGAAATATCTAAATAATTAGATCATAATATATTAGCAGACTCATTTTCCTGGAAAGGGGTGATACTGCAGCATCTCTTCAACTGGGTCCAAAACCCCGAGAAGCAAAGCTAAAATCCCAAATATTATATATTCACATTATATATTCATTCGTTTGTCTATAAGGGCAAGTACATAGAGTCGACCGATACATATACCACAGTTTTTTATAGCCTATGATATTTTGCAGCACATGTCAACAGGACAACTTAATAAACCGTAGCCTATACAAATGTCATTCAGTAACAATCTGAGTCAGATCTCTTTGAGTTGTGCATGTTTTCAGTCTGGTCAAAGTTAATGTGAATAAAAAGTAGACTCCCTCCAGGCTTTAAAAATGTAAAATGTTTATTTCAACCATCTTATTACATGCCAAGTTCCTGTCTTCACCACCGACCATTTCCAAACAATGGCCATTGCTGTAATGGATTTAGTCTTCATAGTTCATAGTTTTGAATGAGACAGCATTACATTTTGACGTTTTGTTTTTGTCTGTGTAATGAATTCATTTGAATGAACAACAAATGACCCAGTCTAAAACCACTAGTTTTGCTCTGCACTCCTGCTGTCTGTACTTTGATCCACAGCTTAACTCACACTGGCCTGCTAGATCACAGTGCTGTAAATGCTGCTGGCAGAATATTTCAGTTTCTTGTCCTCAGCATTCCTTCTGAGCCATAATACCTGTTTGTTTTGTAACTATAGCTGCACTAAATCATGCCTCCTGCTTTCCCTTCCTTCCCTACAGAGTTCTTTTATCCACAGCCAAGCTGGAATCACACTAAGCTTCTATTTCTCAGATTCAGAAAGGCTTTTTACAGCACAGGACACCATGCAAGGAGTAACCCCCTCACCTCTAGCCATGCAGCACATGGATTAGGCCCAAAAATCTCTCAGGTTGACAGGAAATGTGGATGGAGTTTCCACATCAAACAGCGGGCTGAGGAATGGTGTTTGTGTATTGTGAAGGAAGGAGCGAGGATGTAGGTGAGGGAGAGGAGGGCACAGCGTCATTCACACCTGAGTGTCAACCCTGATTTCTTAGAGAGGAGTGTAGTGGACACAGAAGACCAGCGTTTCTCTGTGTGCACACCTGAGTTTGTGAGGTACAAACTAAAGCATTCAGACACAGAGAGAAGGACAGTTTGTGTATTGTGAGTTTTTTTTTTTTTTTTATCGAGAGGTCAGGAATATACAGTTTGGAGGCTGGAAACTCAAAATAAGATGAAGAGCGTCACTCCATGAACAAGGAATGAGTGGGAAGAAAAGAAGAAATGTCTATAAAAACAGGCCATTGTGTTTATTTGTGATTTGACCCCTGACATTTTAGTAAAATTAGTTAATTTTTAAAATGTAATAAGCCAAAATCTCATTCAAACCCAACTAAAAAAGTATTTAAAAAAAAAGAAAAAAGAATGGGTCTAATTTGGCAAAGAAATGCATGTTAATGACAGTTTATTGTGTTCAGCCACCATTATTAGTTTTCTCTCTCACATAAATAAATGGGTATAGATAGAATGTCTGTTTGTACATGGTAATACAGCTGTCTTTAATTTCAATTTTAGATGGGTTCCTTTTACAAGCCATCAGGGTTTTTTTCAACCCACCTGTGCATTTATTTATGTTATTGTAAAACCTGACATTCATTACAGTTTTTCTCATTTAGTTTGGCTCAACACTTAAATGAGAATATTTTTTTTCAAAACAGTAAGTTCAATCTGAAAAATTCTGAACAATCATTTTGTTGTCAGATTTGAATTTCTCATTCATTCAAGCAAATTGCATGTGTTTTGGCACGTGTGCAAAAGAGTCAGTACAATAACCACTTGTACATGTCTTGCTGATCAAAACGGATGAGTTGATTCTTAGTGAAGTTGTCAAACTCTTCACAACTTCTAAATATGATTTAATCATTTGAGCCATCACATGTAAATTGATCCAATTATCAAAATCTGTCAGACATACATGCATATTCCATAAATATCTATGATGAGGAGGTACAATTTGTGGTTTTTGAACTGAACTACATCCTTTTTTCATTGTTGCAGGGTTGTTCTTGTTTATTTTATTGACTTGAAAAGTCAATAAAACAAATGTTTACAATAAAATATTTATAAAGTAAATCAAAGAGGGAAGTAAGACTATGATGCAAGTCCATAGATAGATAGATAGATAGATAGATAGAGACTCGTAATATGTTGCTGTAACTAAACTTAATAAACTGTCTAATGTTGCCATCTAGTGGCCTCTCCTTGTGCCAGAGCAACACATATTGCACTATAAACCAGGCCAACTAAAATAAGTATATGACACATATCCAATATATCACAAATAACACATTATCAAGCTTTTAAAATAGGAAATACTACAGATTTGAGGCTTATAAACTACAAAAAATGAACTCCATGTTTTTGTTTGACAGAAGAGTCATGGGGTCACAGAGGCTCTGGCAGCACGTGACCCTGTTTCGACAGCCCATCTATTTCTGGTATCGATCATATAGTTGCCTTAATGTTAGTCATGTGACGGCCAGCAGCAGTTTGAGTTATGATCGTATAATGGCCCATTGTTCGTGGGAGTAGGAGTCAATGTGGAATACTTCCCTGTTAATGAGCCAATCATCAAAGTTAATGTCTCACTTTCAGGCTCCAAAATAATTTCTTACATCACGTGCTCTTCATATGACCATATAGCAATATCTGACAAGAGATAATAGTTATATAGTAATATAATCATATAATAGTTATAATTAGCCTATTTGAAATAACAATTAAAAGCAAAATACACAATTTAATTCAACACATTTCCACGCCTGTCTTAGTTTTTTTTTTTTTAGCCTTCTGGACCTGCCTTATGTTTGGTACTTTAAATTCATTTTGTAATGGCCCCAAACCACTGTGAGTCTGGCACTCAGCTGGGAACTGGCTGTGCATTGGACTCTGCGGCGTTATCCGGTGTTTTGATGTCTCGATCGGTGGAAACGCAACCGACCAGGAAGGAGAAAAAGTAGCCCGATTTGTCACCTCGACACATTATAGCTGACTGAAGCCTCACACTCCTGCAGCTTCCTCAATACACTTCCACTATCCACACACTTGTCTTTTTTCTTCTGATGCGCACCAGGAGGCAGCGAGCTGTGGAGAGGAGGATGTTCCACAGACTGAAGTGTCAGAAAAGTGTGATTGTTGCTTTACCTGGCATGTTATTATCCTTGCGTAACCGAGTCATAATGAATTCTTTTAGTTTTTAGAATTATTATGGAGAGCACTATAAATGAATCAATTACTTATAACTTTAAATCACCGTGCGTCCAGGCTTAACTATAGATTTATTAGGCTAATAATTCCACAGATATGTTGTCATTTTTCTTCCATTTACGCACAAACTAAGCTGTGCGTAATTTCAGAAATGTTTGAATCAACTTAGATGCAGATATTTACCTGAAGATCTCAGATATCCTGCAGGATATAGGAACAAGCTCCGTCTAGGCTAAATGGGCACATTAATGGGTCACCGGGGATCAAACAGACACCTATTAGCCGGACAGACGTCAATAGGTGTGTAACACATCAAAGGCACGCGTTTGTAAGGCTTCACAATATCCACTGAGATGTGCAAGAGGGTGGGATGCAGTGGGGGTCGTTTTGGGTAAGGCAAAGTATAAAACCTTCTTGTATCCTGCGTTCACCAGTGTTGAGGAGAGACTTGTGGAAACATACTCTCCTCAGCTTTGTGTTTAAACTCTAAAGAGGAGAATGGCATTCGGGTTGGATTTTACTGGCAGTAATGTTTCTGAGATGAACACCTTTTACTCTGGATATTACTGGTCTGCTGCATGCCTGGACACCAACAACAACAACGACCATTACGCACAGGACTCCAGCAGAGGTGAGTCTACTTTTATTTATTTTTATGGCTCAGTGAACCAGTTTTAGAGTAGCTAGATAACAAATGCTCTCTTTTATTTATTTATTTCACAGTTTACAAAGTTAAGTTTAAAGCATGTCAGAATCAGAATCAGAATCAGAATGGTGTTTATTGCCAGGTGTAAGAGGTATACACTAGGAATTTGCTTTGGTTTTGTTGGTGCAAGTAAGCAGTATAATAACAGAAGAATAGATAAAAACGTTAGAATAAAATAAGAATAAAAAAATTGAAATTCTACCAATAAACAATATACAAAAATAAGCTATAAACAAAAATAAACATGATATAAACAGATAGTGCAAGTGCATGTCCTCAATTCGCTCTCTGTGTTTACACCCATCTCCAAATTTACAGTCTGTACTTACAACGTGTTTAATTCCAATTGGAGAGGTGAGAAAAGTTAATAACTAACTGTAACATGTTGTCCTCTCCTCCCATAGTGCATCATGGTGCTCCACACAAGACATGCTCGGACGCCCAGCGCCGCCGGAAGCGCACGACTTTCAGCAAGACACAGCTGAGCGAGCTGGAGAGGGCCTTCTCTGCCACACAGTACCCGGACATTAAGATGAAGGAGTCTCTTGCATTTATAACTGGGCTACCAGAGTCTAAAATCCAGGTATATGACACGTGGCGTCACAGACTTCCCCATGCGTAATTTTGAATCATTTTGGATAAATATGCCAAGATGAGGAGCACCTTCAGCCACAGACTCATCCTCCCTCGGCACAACACACAGCGCCTGGGTCAGTCCTTCATGCTGGTAGCCATCAGGCTCTACAACCAAGGCTGACCCCCATATGAGAACTATTAGGACTTTAAGAACTTTAAACAATGCACTATCTGCCTTTAAACATGCACTATCTACCTTTAAACATGTACTATCTGCCTTTAAACATGCACTATCTACCTTTTATCATGCACTATCTGCCTTTAAATATGCACTATCTGCAACCATCTTGGACTCTAACCACTGGCGCACTTTACACTTACTTTACACTATACATCCTATATACCACTTTATAGACTGCACATATGCACATATTACATTTATTTATTGTACATACTACATTTATTTATTGACGGACTGTACACACTATGTTCACCCATTCACTCTGTATCTTTTATATCTCTATTTATTGTTTTTATAATTTTTGTATACCTTTACCTCTCCTGTGTTTCACTCTGTTTGCTGATGTTGCTGCTTTGACACCTGAATTTCCCTCCGGGGATTAATAAAGGTTCATCTTATCTTATCTTATTTTATCTTATCTTATCTTAAAAATAACGATTTTTCATTCTTTCCAACAGGTGTGGTTTCAAAATCGACGCGCGCGCTATTTCAAGAGCAAGAAACCAACCAGAGAGGTCCCCAAACTCTCCACAGACTACCTTCATCAGTTCTCCTACACTCCATCTCCCAGTCCACCATTCCCACAGCTGGCTCCTTCCTTCTCTCCAACTCCCAGCCTATCCCCACCAGGCCACCCTGCTCCAAGTCTACCTCAGTCCACCAGACTCTCAACCATCCCGGGGAGTCAGGTCATGACCCTGCCTGCACCTACATCCCCTGTCACCGCCGACCAAGCTCCATCCTGCTCCTCACGTGGTCTCCTAGGAGTTCCCCAAGACCACTACTACCACCAAACCCCAGACTTTACCGATTACTGCCATGATGTGTCCCCCCTCTGTGAGTGGGATCTGACAGAGGACTTTGAGGCTTTCCTCGGAGATGCACATGGATCCCAGCCTGTGAGTAGCCGCTGTGCTGCAGTCGGACACCCTGCACCCAAGAAGAGCGTCCAGAGTCAGCTGGACCACCAACAACACCAGAGCCTCTCCAGCAATGACGAGTCCATGCATGACCTGTCTGACCTCTGCTTTCAGGAGCTGGGCGACTTCAATCTGTCTGATTTTGCCATTTCTGCTGCAATGATTGATTATCTTTTGGGTTAAAATAAGGTTTGCATGGAAAATGTAAAAAAAGATTTTTTATTGTTTTTATACCTGTTGAAAAGAGTATTTATGGTGAGACTGACCTAAAGAAAGGGCTTTCTCATGTGAATTAATATGTATATAACTATTCTGATATAGCTACATATTGTAGTGTCTGATTTTGACATTTCTGCTGCAATCATTGATTATCTATTGGGTTAAAATAAAGTTGCATGGAAGATGTAAGAAAGATCACATTGTACAGTTAAATATGCTTATATTAGCTATAATAGAGTATTTATGGTGAGACTGCCCTAAAGAAAGGGCTTTCTCATGTAAATTAAATGTATAGAACTATTCTGATATAGCTACATATTGTAGATTATTATTGAGCTTTACAAATAAAACAATTTTATTATATACTCTACTGTTGTGTGATCTAATTTATAAGGTCTACTGCCGACCTTGTTGTCACGTGGCGCCGTGGCTTAGTTGGTTAAAGCGCCTGTCTAGTAAACAGGAGATCCTGGGTTCGAATCCCAGCGGGGCCTTTTAGTCGCTGGTTCAATGAACAGATAAGCTACCAGACGACATGGAAATGTCAGCAGCTGTCTTATTATATTATACTGTAGTAGTAACATGGTAGGTCTACTGCCGTAACATAAAGGAAACAGCTTTAACACTGAAAACCGGAAGTTTTTGGTGCCTTCAATGGAGTTTACCGTGTTCAAATCAGGTCCATGAACGCACCCCTTTTGTGGCATTCAAGACCAAATGGAAAATGTCTGAAAGTCTGAGTTTACGAGTTGTGACGTGTTTGTTGACGTTGTCAGAGGCCATGGCTGGTATATTTCGGTATTGTAATTTAACTCGTATAGTTTGTTTTCGTTATTGTATAATAGTCTGAGGAAAATGTTGGTATTACCACGGCCTCATCTTTTTTTCCCTCTGTCATTATGCATTTACTGCATTATGTTATCCACTAACTAGCTTGTTAAATTGCTAGCCTCTGTGGCTTTTAGACGCCAACGGTAACATTAATATTGCCATTGCTTAGCAGCGGTGTTCTCACTTGAACGCTAAGCATACTGTAATGTTTACACGACTTAAAATATTGTAAAAAACGAGCTCACGACTTTCATTTGAAGGCACCATTAGTTCGACACTTTACGTTCGGGTTCGAGAACGTGGCTCATCCAATCAGAAGTCGTTTTCGACAGAACGTGCTACGTGTTGACGGTGAAGGATCTGTTTGAGTCAGACATTCATACAACTTCTAAATTACTCAAGCTATTTCACAAATATAAAAGGCTTGTGGCAGAACAAACAAACGTGCCAAAAACAAAAACTAAATGCAACAAAAAACAACAACGATCATTTTCATAAACAAGTCTAAAATTAATGTAGACTATAGTAGTAAACAGGGAAAAACAGAACATGAGACTATAATATATACAGTAGGCTATGTCCTCCTCAACAGGCAAAACAGTGACTATCTAAATGCAGTTGCTTGTATTTAGGCAGGATAAATGCATCAGAGTTGCATGAAAGCAAACAGAACACAGTGATAAAAAAAAGTGTTATAAAATATGTTGTGTGCATTGCAGGTGTAAAATGCTATAGACCTACATATTGGCTATTAAAAAATGGTTTTATTACATGTATTCATCAATTAGTTTAATTTGGTGTGTGGTGTCCTCCCTTGCAGTCTTTTGTCCAGCAGAGGGTGCATCTCTTTCAAGAGAGCAACTGTCTTCTGGACAGACAAGAAACTAGCACCAGGTTACAGTGCAACAATCTTATATTCTTGTAGGGATGTAGATATAATAGGCTATCTATATATATAAAAAGAATATATAGACCAACAGTATGACCATTTGTAAAAACAAATGAGAATACTTTCTGTGAGGACACGTTGGTTGTTAAAGGGATTTGACTTTTAGAATTTGGTTAGACATGTAGTGCTAGCTAGAAAGGAAATAAATTAGGTGTGTTTGTGTGTTGACTATACCATTAGGGCCAGAAGAATATTAAGGCACTCACAGAACTGAAATCTCAAGTTTATTAAATCATGCAGAATGCCAGCTTATCCACCTAAATATAGAGGGGACATCAGAGGGGGTATTTATCATGAACAAAATGCAAACAACAAAAATAACAGAAGCTATTATAAGTTCATTATTGTAATTACGTTAAGACTTGTCACTAAGAGGTGTGTTTAAAACACAGAGTGAATTTCTCCTTATAGACTCAGTCAGCTGGCCTATCTCTTCTCTGCCCTTGATTCATCAGGTGTCTCCTCACGTTCGCAGCCAAGCCAGTATTTCGCAATGGATCGTGGGTAAGCAGGGATGGCAGAGGCCACACGTTTTGTCTGCAGATCCACTCGGTAGTATTTATCTGCCATGATAAAAAGAGAAGAAACAAACCAAAAGGTGTTAAAGGAGGAAGCTTGAAGATCATCAGTTTTTAATTTTCTGTTCTGTTGAAACACAGCCTGACTTAGGGATGAAAAAATGACTCCGTGTATTCATACCTCTCTTGAAAAAATACACATTTTGAATGGGGGTGCTTTTGTACTCCTGTATAGGGCTGTCATCAAAGATGTCGCTGTAGTCGCTGTAGGCAAACAAATCATCATAACCCCACAAATCATCAAACAACACTTGGCGGCTCTGCCTTCTTCGCTGTGCACGCTTCTTGCTGAGTTTCTTCTTCCGACTGCTGCGCCTCCTCGCTGCTAGAAGAGAAGATGCCGTGGGTTTGGGACTGAGGTAGACTCGTCCCACCATGGCCGCATCTACAGGGTGCCTGATGCCCTGCCAGTCCCTGCTGGTGAGGCGAGGGCCTGTGTGGTGACTGCTGACTGAATGAGGAGGAAAAATGACAGATTATTAGAAACATACACACATGTAAATACACAAGTAAACACACAACTACAGCCAAACCTTACTGGAGCTTCCAAAGAGCTCTGTGAAGAAATCCTCCCATGTCTGATCGCAGAAGAGGTCCGTGTATCGCGTGAACAGCATCGACGGGGAGGACCTGCTCATCTGGACGCACTCCTCATGGGAAGGCTGGTGCTTGAACTCATACTGGTAATACTTGTCCCCTGAAGAAAGATACATGTTGACATGTCGCAGTTGGAAAAACTAAATAATAGAATTGATGATGCCTTAATTTCATTTAGCTGCTGCAGTTTCAGGTTCTTGCCATGGTTACATCTACGCTCCACACCAAAAAGATTGGATGACCTTTTATAGCACTTGTAGTAACTAAGCTTTACTCTGTAAGAAATGATGAGACAAGGTACTGTCTCTTTAGAGCAGAAGTTTCCTGTGATTCTGACTTTTTATTTTCAAATCTTTGCTGCTTCTTATATATATATATATATATATATATTAATAATTATTATGAAATTCAATATGGGTTTACTTCCCCAGGCCTGTAAATTGAGCCAAAAAAAGATTAAAAACCATTGCGTTAGAGTGCAGCATTCATTCATTGATCATGTCATGTGGGATCAAAACCCATCACAGTCTAAACTGGGAACAAGGAGCTTTTAAATACTGGAAAATATCACACATCCCTCCAATAATACCTTTGAAAAAGTAAGCTTTCTCTTTGCCACGGTGACTTGGTGCTGGTATGGCAAACGTGGCATCAACGCCATCTGGTATGCCATCAAAGCCGACTGAAATGTCCCTGGGATAGTCCTCATCCAGGAGATCACCGTCAAACCTCCAGTACTTATTTCCCTGAGGGAGAATAAATACAAAGCAGCATAAAGCAGTCAGGTTTGATGCTACTGCTGTAACGCTCAGGAGGCAATGCATGTTTATTATAAATACTGACCCAATGCTAAAATAATACATTCTAAAATGTTATGGTCTACCCTACTTGTGTTTGTGTATTTTACCTGATGGAGATTTGAGAACTGAAACATTGTTAATGAAATGAATAATCGACAGTGTACCGCAGTAATTCCCAACCTTTTTCCTTAAGGGACCCATTTTCTATCGACGACCCCTGACTAAGTAACTTTTTATGGATATTTCATATTATATTCAATGTATAACAATAACAGTACAGAACAACTGATAAACTGTACAATTAACCCAATAAGTGAACACAATAACTGCACAAAGTTTGTGTAAAGTGAGCCATTTAGATTAATTTTTTTCAGCAGATTGTTTCCTGTAAATATCTCAAAAGAGATGATTTTTCCTGTAACTTTTAGGAACTTTTAATCAAATCTCTGTCTGTATTATGTACCTTTTTTTAATTTGTAAAAATCATGCCTACTTAATAGGCTTCTTTTTTGACAAATTCAGTGTTTTCTTCTCCCTGACACTTGGCTACTGTTCTATTAGCTCTTCGTTTCTGTTTTTTTTTAACTGCGTACTTTTCTATTTTCCAAGTTTATATCTTAAAAAAGAATCCAAACTTTAGAGGTAATCTAATTTAGTTTTCTTATAGAAATTAATGAAATGCTGAGATATAGGTCAACTGGGGGGCTCGCGACCCCCTGTGAAGCTTTGGCGACCCCTAGTGGGGGTCTGGACCCCCTGGTTGGGAACTACAGTAGAAGTGAACTTTTGGGATTCTTCATAGTCAAACGTTTTCGAGCATGAAAATCTCTATTATTGATTTGACTTTCCCATGTAAAGAGTAGTCAGAATACACCTCCAGCTTGATAAAAACAGACTCTATAGAGATAGAAGTTCCTACCTTAAAGATGTAGGATTTTCCCTGGCAGTTGATGCGTGTGAATGCAGCATCTATGGGTCCAGAGATCCCCCACACATCCTGGATGAGTTTTGGGTAACCAGGAACTACGGACTTGTCATCCAACTCAAAGAAATATTCACCTAGGAGGAAAAACAGGGTTTGGACCAGTGTTGCCATAAGAGACTACATTTAAATTGATCTAACCAGGATAAACCACAAAGTATCAACACTGGAAATGCAAAAAATATCAAATAAAATGTAGAGCATGTACAGTTTTGTCCAGTCAAGTGTACTGATGTCCAGATTTGAGAAACATATACCACAGAAACACTTTTGGACGTCCGGGTTTACCTCTAAATGCATATATGGACCCATTCTTGAGCTGCAGAAAAGCATCAAAAGGTCGACCGCTGCAGGCCGCTGCGTCAGGGTGGACAGCTGGTGTGGGCCCTTGGGTGGTGGTGGGTGGGGGAGAGGCAGCGGTGGTCACTGCAACTGTGTTGAAAGTTGGTGGGAGAGTTGTTGGCGTGCTCTCTGTAACAGTAACAGTCGTCACTGCTTCAGTCACTTCATCTGTTTCCTCGAAGGTGTCGCCACGAGCAACTGAACAGATGAAAGTTTTGTCACATGAAGCCCTTTCAGCAGAAATTAATAATTTACAAACACCAAGAACTTTATTCGCTATAATCGAAATAGTTTATTCAGTGAGATGGTAATTTTCTACTGACTTTTCTTAGGGCAGATGGTGTCAAAGTCGCCACAGCAGCTTCCATAGTACACACACATGGAGTCACACTGACATTTCGTCTGCGGGTCGAAGGCGCCACAGCGACCCACACAGGACTCTGTGGGAATGCAGTTTGTTTGTTTCTATTTGAAAAGACTATTGATATAGGACAGACTGGACAGACAGTGGTGGAAGAAGTACTCAGATACTTTACTTCAGTAAAAGTACGTTGGTAAAATGCAAAATACTCCATGACAAGCGTTCGCTCTACAGAAAAAAGGCCCCTTTGACTGATATTATTATTATATGTTGCACTGATTCATCAATGCATACTTTAAGTAGCATTTTACTGTTGTAGCAGGTGGAGGTGGAGCTAGTTACTTAATTTACAATTATTTTAGTCGAGTGGTTTCCATCCAGTGGATCACAAGATAAATCCAAGGGTTCACAAGAGGATTAATGGGGAAAGAAAACCATAAAAACAAACTTCTTCCTCTCAAAACAGTTTTATTTATTTATCTTTTTAACTCTTCACAAATCTTTTTTTGTGAAAAATCTGATAATTTTACCTCCAAAGTAGACACTTTTTTTTTATAAGAGCTCACAAGCCAAAAACTTTGGGACTCACAGGCTTACTCTTTAACAATGTGTTGTATTTTATTATCATTATTTTTTTTTTATGTAGAATTTTAATCTGAAAGGTAAATAATATGTACAGCTGTCGAATATATGTAGTTGAATAAAAAATGCAATAGTTCCCTCTGAAATGTAGTGGAGTAGAAGTATAAAGTAGCATAAAATGGAAATACTCAAATGAAGTACAAACATTGTACTTAAGTACAATACTTCAGTAAAAGTACTTAGATGCTGTCCACCGCTATTAGGAACAACCACTTAGATGCACATACTTTTTCTCATATTTTTTGTGTGTCTTTGTGATGCTACAGTGCACAAAGCTGCTTTTTGTAAAACCGTACTGAAAGAACATGTACTGAAAAATACACTGTATTAATAAAAAACATATGAACAGATCCTGAAAAACTGTAATTTTTTTTATCACGAATATGCAAAAGAAATACATCACATTATTTCATATGTTCAGATAAATGGTATGGTAAATGCATGGGACACTCTAAGTGTGCCTGTATAATACTTGCTTTAACTTTCGGATTAGTTGAATTGGAAAAGACAATCTGGAAGACTTACCTTCGGCAGCAAAGGTGGTGTCCAGCAGGAGGACGAGGCCCAGCAGAGCCACTGCTGGCTTCATGCCCACTCACAGAAAATATCCCACTTTTGAAACAACAAACAAACAAAATGTGGAATTTCAATTCAGAAGACAACTGTGCGCCTGTTTACACCAGTGAATTATAGTCAGATGGGTTTGAGTGTCCCACTTTGATGTGCAGCATTGTGTGCAGATAATCAATAGATCATTTTCAGAAGCTGTTGACCCCCAGGCTTCTGCTTTCCTGATTGGTCAACACTCGGCTGTGACAATCATTAAACTGTGACGGCTGATCTCTGCCCTGTCTGTCCAAGAACATCACCCATGAACAGCCCCAGTATAAGGCACAGAATAAACCCATTGATTTATTTCATTTTATAAAACAACAAGATAATTAGAATAAATCTTGCATTGATAGTCTGTTTAACTTGAATTACAAACCAGAAACAAAGTGTGTTATTGTCTCATAAAGTCGATATATACTAGCTCTGTGACTTCTGGTCGAATGAGGTAACGTGTATCTGAGTTCAAACGTTGTGTAACCAGGGCAGACTTTTTCCTCTTATTGATCTGTGGTGTAACAAAACAACCCTAAAGCAAACACAATGTTTTCCTCCAAATTTAGCCCTGATAACTACAAAAACATAGACAAATGTAAGGTATTTTTAAAATCTGTTGAGTACTTTTTCTTTTTATATTTTGGACTTCGACCAACAGGAGATTGTGTGCCAGATGTTGATGATCAGATTCAGCACCATGGGGAGACGTAGAGGCTGAAACCGGCACATCACCACCAGGTGGACAGACTCAAGGGATGTTATTACTTCCTCATCTCTATTAAACATTGAACATTTTTCCCCTCTACACTCAAAATGAAGCATTTCTGTCCCTGTAGTACCAGTACAGCAGTGGACAAACCTGAGGTGCATTGAAAACTGGTGAGGACAGACAAATAGGGCAGGTGGACTTTGCTATCTCAGTGGTGCTTGTATGTAGTGCTGCTATATCTTTAATAACAATTAATAAGACATAACATTTTATAAAATCACTGTAAGCCTCAGCAGGCGGTATATTTTGGCATCATTGGGCAAATATTTCATAATAACCTTTCAGCATATTTTAATTCAAGTGTTCTGAGAAAAATACTCCTGCACCTCCTCATGGCTCCGTTTTAAGGCTATAATAAATCTAGATAGTGACAGGAGACTTTGGCCAATCACAGGTCGTTTCAGATAGAGAGCGTTCCTATTGGGTGTGCTCCGGCTGGTGGCCAGTGTTTGGTATTTCCTTAACTGATCTCAACATGGCTGCCAGGTCACAAACGGGTCATACTTTCTCATTTTACAGATAAGCAGTATGACAAGATGTTTCTGAAAACATTTGAGGCGAGAAATAGGCATTACAGTAACAGAATATTCATATTTGATCAGCGCTGCCTAGTTTGACCGTTTGATCAGAGTTTGCGAGTGATTGACAGCTGCTCAGAGACGGCAGGCTCCAGCTCGGCTCTGATTGGTTGTTTTCCTCCGGTCTGTGAAATCTTGCAGATGCCAGAAGGAGCACCAGAGGACACAGAGGCACATGATTTTTTTCAGATTACCTGTCTCATTCACTACTGTCAGAATATAGTGACCGTTTTATAGAAATAATTTTTTTTAAATCATATTTGCTCCATTTCTACCAACTGCAGCTTTAATTTAAAGATGTCTAAATCACTGTAATACTTTGAAGGACAAATACTAGGCTAATATAAGACGTGTAAAACTATATGGAGTGAATAGACAACTATTTAGGCTACTCAATTAAGTCCAGTTAAAAGGTTGCGTAACCTACAAACAAAGCTGTAGGCTATATGCTTTCTGTGATAAGACATAAGCACTTGTTTTGATTTTATATGGTTGACAGTGTGTTTTATGATGCTATTCCTTGGCCTCATTTCAATATGAAGTGTAGGAATAAGTAATAAAATAACAGAGAGTTCTCAGTGGTTTCCGTGTGTTGTGTAAGCTCATAAAACACTACAGTGATGTGTAATGATGTGTAAGTCTATGTGTAATGACGAATGCTAAAACATAGCGTAACAGTAGCACAAATAGGGACGAGTAAAAAAAGGCAGCAACTAACTCAATAATGTCAGTTATACAGCAATAGGCTACAAGTCACTAACATTTTAGCCACTATTTTCTAGCAGTCACACAAGGTCTAAAGCTGCAGCAGCAAAACCACTGAGTGTAGTAAATATAAAAAAAGGCTGCTTATTGATTATAAATTCAACTTTTCATTTGAGGAAGACATTTTTTCTTTCAAAAGTCACACAGTCATAGACTCTAACTTTGGTCAACACATGACCTATCTCTGTGCTGTCTACCCAGTTACTTACAATACAGAGTTAAATCCTCTGACTCTGAAAACAGTAAAGTAACAATTCTTTTTGAAAATAGTGGAAAAGTTATTAATAAAAGTTTTTGTAGACCTTGTAGCAGACATATTCCTTTCCTTCATGCACAGCACCTGACCTTTGGTTATATCTGACAGAGCTGCTCTCCTTTAGGTGATAAAACTATCGTTTGGCTATCTTTCTCCTCCTCTGTCGGTCCCTCCACCTCTCCCTACCTTCCTCTCTGCCAAGGATTGTGATATCTTTGGTGTTGAGTTAATGTTTGATATGCCGCTAGGGATATAATGGGTCTTTTTGTCGTCATATTAGTCTCATTACCTCAGTGGATCTCTGTGGAGCACATGTTTGTTTCCTTATAGCTTCACTTGTGCTTTACTGTCAGCTCACCTGAACCTGTAGGTTAATTTGTTAGTGTTGATCATCTGTCTGCTCTGAGTTATCTTGTGGATAGTTTTTTATCCTCTGTGTTGCTTCTTGTCTGTTTTGCCAGGAAAATCATGGGTAGCTGGTGGATGTGGCTGTGGCACCACAGAAACTTCCTCATCATCATTGTCACTCCGCTCGCAATCCTTCCCCTGCCACTCGTCATCCCTACATCGGTGAGTGTGTGTGCATGGAGTCAACTTCAATTAAATGTTTTTTATCTGTGTTTGCCTTGACTGAAATAAAATCACTAGTGTTTAAAACAGGTAACAGTTGTGTCAGGTTTGGCTGTTGAAAAAGACGATTGTTCCCTATCTGTGCCCTTTTTTCTACTTTTGTCCTTCTTTCATCCAATGTCAGAAAGGTTCATCATTTAACAAATACACTTTAGCTTGGCTAATACTGTCCTGTTTATGAACACCTGGAGAGGATTGCAACAGACCTGTGGTTTCACAGGCACATCAAATATTTGTCCTGAGGATTTAATATCCTTTGAGTAACCTACAACCTGTTAATTAATCTGCCAACTTGCCCTCCAAACATTAATTTCACATTGGTACAAATGTTTGAGGTGGTTTTATATTTGCAACTGGTAATCTGTCTCTAAAATTTCAAGAAACATTACTGAGCATGTGACAGCAGCTCAGTTGGCAAAATCAAGAAAACTGGAGACAAAGTGTTTTTACAAACAAACACGTATATGCCAAGATGCTACAATCACATATTAACACATTGTGGCTTTAAATATATTTAAAGCAAGTCATTAAAGTTACTTAAAACCACAAAATAAAAAGGGAAATCAGACAGTTTTTCACTTTGATGTCCACTTTTAGAAATGTAGAATTTGAGTGGAAAGGTTTCTCAGTCTGTAAAGGATAACATAAACCTTTAAATGGATAAAGGGAATATTGAGAACATACATCTATGGTATAACTAACAATACATGAATGCAGGCAATTTTTTCTGTAGCTTGTGTTGCATGTGCCTAACATGATCAGAAACACAGTCACCTTAAAAACCCAGTGACCCATGTACCCGTGTCTTCATTTATGGACTTACTGCATTAAGGCTTAGTTACTTTATGATGGATGAGAGACAAAGGTGAGGTACTTGCTCACAATATACAGTTAATCTTAAACCACATTTGACAACACAGACAGAGACTTACGGTGCCAATAAAGACACATAAAGATGGCTGCCTGCAAGTTATAGAGGTAGTGAGTGATGAATTTTATATCTGGTACTTTTTTATTTATTTGTTTGTTTATTAGGGACAGGGCATGTTAATGAACATCAGCATAAAATACACAATGTACACATGCAGGAGTTAGCAGGACTGATAATTGTCAAGGCAGGTAAAAATGTACACATACAAATATCTAATACACACAAGTAGAACAGACAATATGCATTATACAACATGTCAATTTAAAAGTGATCACAGTTCTGTTTTGCCTTAAGATATTGCTTGAGATGGGTCTTAAAAGTGGAATATGCAACTATAAAAGGATGCGGTAACAAATGTGTGCACTTAGTTTAGTGGACTGATAATAATAATAATAATAATAATAGTAATAATAATAATAATAATAATAATAATAATAATAATTCATAATCATAATAATCATTAAAGGAATAGTTTGACATTTTGGGAAATACGCTTATTTATTTTATTTTATATATATTTTTTTATTTTATTATACCACTCATGTCTGTCTGTTAAATAGCCTACTTGCACCACCAAAGCTCACTAATTTTTGTTTGTTTGCGGATTTTGTTTTGCAAATGAGCCAGACAGTAAAGTATATTATACTAGTAAAGTTAGTAAATGATGAAAGGCCTACTGTTGCACTGTGCCATAATGTCATATAGTGCATATGAATGTTACAATAATTAACATATATTACACATTTTGTGATTCATTCATCTTACTTTATCTTCATGTTTTAAAAGAGCAAAACATTTTCACTCAGAGTGAGCTGAACGAGGTCTCGTCCAGTATAAAGTTTTGTGTCGGGTAGTTTAAACAGTCTTTGTGATTTTACTGAGGACCCATAAAGATTTATCTTGTGAGATAAGGGCACAACAAACTGTTTGTTTTATGAACAAGGGTTGCTGTTATCTGCAGGTGTAAAGTCTTATTGCCTTTTAAAGAGAGACCAGATATAAGACAAAGTATGAACTTTGCTGTAAAGTGTGTGTCTGTCTCTGTCTATGTGTGTGTGTCTTGTCTGTGCCAAACATCTGTATCTGTATCTTTGAATATCTTAGCATATTTTAGATGTAAAATGACAAAATGCTGCACTACTGATTTGATGTTTGTCACTTCTCATTTAGAGAGTTTGCACTTTTTCTTCTTCTTCACTGTCAATTTCTTCTGAGTGTATGTGTGTGTGTGTGTGTGTTTACAGGAAGCAAGATGTGGCTATGCTATCATCCTCATGGCTCTGTACTGGTGTACAGAGTGTATGCCTCTGGCTGTGACTGCCCTACTGCCTATCGTCCTCTTCCCGATGATGGGCATCATGAAGGCTGGAGAGGTACAGTCCTTATTTAGGCTACATTCTTGTGCTTCATTAGTATATGTGCCAGCTCATATGTACCTGTACTTTACTGATACCTAGTACTACCTGTATCTATTATTTCTAAGGTTTTGTTCCAACTCTACTTAGCTTTTCGCAAGGTGTTATGATGGGAATGTTTTAAGTTTTATGATGGGATACCACTATATCTCATGTGAACAAGCGATCAGAAAAGAGAAGACAAAAAATGGGGACCAACTTAAGTTAAGTGCAGCTGACTCCCCCCCCTCATGCCTAACCTTAACTATTCGAGATCGATGCCTCACCTGAACTATTCAAGGTCAATGGCTAACCTTAACTATTCTAGGTCAATGTCTAACCTATTCAAGGTCAAATCCTAACCTGTTCAAGGTCAATGCCTAACCTTAACCATTCGAGGTCAATGCCTAACCTTAACTATTCTTGACGAAACACTGCTTACTGAAAGTGTTGTTCTGACTCTCAGTCTCAGAACATATAGTACAGACACCGTAAAATCTGCTGACCCCAGTGTTTTACTTTTATTGCTCATAAAACAAATTGGATGACACATTATGTACTATATATGGGACACCATAAACAAGTTCACAAGTTATTACATCGGTTCAAACACTTGCGATGTTTGTTTTGCATGTATTTGGATCTTTGTATTCTTCTGCTGAAGTGTGTGATCTGTTTCAGGTCAGTATTGAGTACCTGAAAGACTCTAACATGCTGTTCATTGGTGGCCTGTTGGTGGCCATCGCAGTGGAGCGCTGGAACCTTCATAAGCGCATCGCTCTCCGAGTTCTGCTGCTGGTTGGCGTTCGTCCGGCTCTGTAAGAGACCTTGTGATGCATCTCACCTGTATACAATACAGCAGACAGCAAAAAGATGTGACCAGAGGGTCAACAGTGCCTCCATGGATCTTTAAGCCTGTTCACGTTTTCAGATCATTTTCCACATCCCATTTATTTACTGCGACAATACATGTCAGAAATGCTCAATTGATTACACAAATCCTCCATTCGGCACTTCTCATGATATAATGTGTCTTTCAGGATGATAGTATACACTGTTGGCCACTTTTGAGTGATTCCTCCCTCCACAACAACCAGAAGCATCAACTGCAAAAAAAAAAATCTAATAAGTCGGTTAATGCACTGAAACTTAAGAAAATGCATAGATATAGACAAACAAAAGCAAACAAGCACTACAGCTTCATCAATTTGACAAGATGTGCAGAATACAAAAAAAACAGATCTGACCACTACTACTGTTCTACTGTCTTCATATTCACTCCCTGTCACTATCCCCTCACACAGGTTAATGATGGGTTTCATGATCGTCTCGTCCTTCCTGTCCATGTGGATCAGCAACACGGCCACCACGGCCATGATGCTGCCCATCGCCCAGGCCGTGCTGGAGCAGCTGAAGGCCACAGAGATGCGGGCGGACGAACAAGATTTCCAGGCTGCAGCCGAGGACAACCACGCGTTTGAGCTCGAGACCAGACCAACTAAACTGGGAGCGACGGACGAGAAAGAGCCAGACACCAAAGCTCAGCCGGAGGACAGAGTGTGTGAGTAAAAATGTCTGCTAGATAGATGACAATAGCCTCTCCGATAACTTTAAAGAGGACCTATTATGCTTTTGTGCCCCTTCCCTTTCTTTTAGTGTATTTATAGTATTTTGTGCATGTAAAAGGTCTGTAAAGTTACAAAGCCCACCAATCCACAAAAACACTGCTCCTGAACTGCCTGAATCGCCTTGCTTGAAGTCCCACCTTTTCTTCCGTAACGTGGTGATGTCACCAAGTAACACATTTGCATAATACCTGCCTAGCAGCTAGTTTGGCACGCCCTCAAACAAAGATAGTTAGAGCGGAGCTGGAGCGGAGTCCAAAATGGTTTTTGAACATTACAGCATGTAAATATATTCTAGTTGAAATCCAAAATACAAGTATGCAACTGAAAATGAACATAATAGATCCTTTTTAACTTGCTGGATATCTTTGGCTTCAGATGAACACGATTGGAGTCCAGAGTCACTGCGGGAGTCTAAGAGAAGAGCGATGGACTCGAAGTATGAGTACCTGACCAAAGGGATGAGTCTGAGTGTGTGTTACTCTGCCAGCATCGGCGGCACGGCCACGCTCACCGGTACAACCCCTAACATCATCCTCAAGGGTCAAATCGACAAGTAAGGCATTAATAAACACAGGAGACTATTATTCCAGCTGTTTGTGCCTCTCATCTCTCCATCTTTCTCCTCATCTTTTGTGAAGGCTCTTCCCTGGGAATGGTGATGTGATCAACTTTGCCAGCTGGTTTGGCTTCGCGTTTCCCAACATGGTGCTCATGCTGGTGTTGACCTTTCTCTGGCTTCAGTTTCTGTTCCTTGGCTTCAAGTAAGACAACTTCAGCCTAGAACAGTCAATGTGTTTAAATGGTCATTTAACCTCAAATATAAAAAAAATAGGGCTGTCAAAATTAATGCAATAATAACACAAATTGGTTTTAACTCCATTCATTTCTTTAATGCATTAATGCAACTTGCGATTCAGGTTGTAGCGGGCTCAGTTTTAAAGCGAGAGTGAATATACTGGTATCATATGAAACTAGAAAACCTAAGGAATCCATTGGTACCAACCATGTCGTACTAAATAACGCTCCAAATTTATGCTATATTTTGGTTCGGAAAAAAAATGGTTTAAAAAACTGGAAACTGGGGGGAACAGCTAGCTTAGCCTGCTCTGTCCAAAAATCCACTGACCAGCTAAAGATCACTTCTTAATCATGTATATCTCGTTTGCGTCAGACTATTTCTTGTCTGGGATCAGTAACTTTGTTGCCTAGCAACAACTAAATGCTAAATGCCATTTAACTGCTATTGTTCATGCTGGCTCACTGACACTATTATGACTTACTGGGACACTTGAATAGAACAAAGCGATTGATAAGGTTATTTCTTACACCTGTATATGTCTTAACATCAAACATCTGCGGTGAAAAAGTTATATTATCTTACTAATTATAGTTACACAGGCGGTAATCTGTGATGGGTTTCATTATTTCCTTATGATGTTATCAGCTTTACTAATTCCGCACGTTATCTTTGTGCTGACACTACAGCTGCTGGATGAGATTTATGGTACAAGGTGCAGTAAAAGATCACAAGCTATTATCAGGGACAAATCCAGGCTACCATTTATTTTTGCTGCTGCTGTTGGATGAGTGATATCACAGCGTCAAGACACTTGTTTTCAAGACAGCTTTTATCCTCAGGCAGTAAGACTTGTACACTTTTTATTTGATATGCCTCAACACGACTCAGTGAGGAAACAGTGAAGAAAGTACATTTTCAATAAAGAAACTCTGTCCAAACTTGGTATTCCATATAATGACACCACTATGAAAAAATGCTGTAAATCCATGGTTTGCTCAGCCTTAAAGTTTAACCAGTTCACTGAACATAGTCCATGCTTATAAATCTTCAAACTTTTCTTTGATTTGTTGACCAATCTGCGGCATCTTTGCACTCTGTACTTTTCTCCTCAGCCTGAAGCAGTCATTCGGCTGCGGCATTAAAACCGACCGAGATAAGGAGGCGTACACGGTGATGAAGCAGGAGTACAACAAGCTGGGGCGCATGACGTTTGCTCAGTGGGCGGTGCTCATCATCTTTGTCCTGCTGGTAGTCCTGTGGTTCACCAGGGAGCCGGGCTTCATAGACGGCTGGGCAACAGTGCTCTTCAATAAGGGGGGACCGTGAGTCTTTCGCTTTCTTTCCTTTTTTTTTTTTTTACTTTAAACAGTAAGTGTGGTGATATTCTATATTTTTGATATTGTCAACAAAAAAAAGACCTAAACAAATCTGATCCTTCTAACAAGTATTGTCTGTGTAGTCAAAGTCTGATATAAATTATTCCTCTGTGCCATAGACCTCCATTATTGTCCAAAAACACATCAGTGAGACACACCGTTGCACAAACATCCCAACTCATTACATACTGCCGCTTTGTCAGACCCCTCTGCGTCACTTTTCGGTCGCAGTAAACACGTGTTTAATGTTGTGAATTAAATAAAAACACTTGCTTAGGATTAGGCTTTAAAACCACTTCAGTTAGGTTAAGGAAATTGTTTTTTCCATGGTTGGGCTTAAAACTGCTACGTTTGTACAGTGAAAATTACACTAAACGAACAGCTGATTATAACGTGATGCACGGGACACAAACAACAGTCTCCTGGATGAAAGTCTTGGCCGCCCTGTGTGTCACTTTCGCTCTTTAAACCACGTCACCACAGCACTCTCCCTGAGCATTTAATATTGATGCGAATGGGTTTACATTGTAGTTGATGGAAAGCCGGCCGGGCCCATCACATACCAACGCTAAAGGGTATGCGGCGGTATCGAACGCCGAGGGCCGTGACAAAGCATTGGTATTTGACGCTCTGGGAATGAGAACGGACTGGTTGCACCGGGTGACATGTTCCTTAATAAACACTTTAGTTAATTTTTGGTCAATCCTACGTACACTTTACTGCTGCTGTAAATATTCACAAGAGCACCAAATCTGCAGCTGAAAATAGTCCCCAACAAATACACTATTTACACCTGTTTGGTCCTCTCTTTTTCCGTCAAAGTGTGCAGGAACTCTTAAAACCCTGGTCCTCCACTCAAATCTTCTGAACTCTTCGACACAATGACATAAAGATGTAAAACTGCTACATCATTTACACATAAGTGCTTAGTTCAGTAGTTCACACACGTTTGCACTGTGACAACACTGTGAAAAAGAGCAGGAAACACACTCAAACAACAATATGTGGAATAATGTTGTCTTGTGTCCTTCAGGTTTGTGTCAGATGGAACCGTCGCTATCTTAATGTCGATGCTCTTCTTCGTCATCCCCTCCCAAATGCCCAAGCGTGGAGGCTACGGTACCGATGACAAAGGTGAAATGTTAAATCCACTAATCACTTTTATGGAGAAAAACAAATCCCTAATAATACAATGCCTTAATGATGTGCGTGTGAGCTTAATTTCATCTCATCGGAGCACTGGGTGATGATTACCCAGCGGATGTGACACTGCTCATTAAAACTAATTACTGTTTCATGTTCACACTTCATCTGGGTCTCACAGGTAAGATGGTGAACGCTCCCCCCACTCTGCTAAACTGGGAGGTCGTCCACGAGCGAATGCCCTGGCACATCATCCTGCTGCTGGGAGGAGGCTTCGCTCTGGCTGCTGGCAGTGAGGTAAACACCTATGTGTTTTCTCATTTTAAAGGGATAGTTTGGATGTTTTGAAGTGGTGTTCTATGAGGTACTTATGCATAGTCAGTATACTACCTACAATAGATGTAGGTCCACAGCAGTACATTGCTTTGCTCCCGTGCCCGTACTCCTGTCTGTTTGTCCAAGCTGGGGGCGTGCCAACCGTCATCTATTGTAGCTAAATACACTGACCATGGATAAGTATCTCATACAACCTCACTTCAAATAATCCAAAATATCCCATCATGTTCCCTTTTATATTGTGCTAAAATAATTTATTGGCTAATCCGCGAGTGAATGCTAGATTTGATAACCAATTACTTGTTTATTTATCTCATAAAATGGTTCTGGTTACAGCTTTTCAAATGTGAGGAGTTCCTGCACTTCTGTGTTTCACGTCATTACTGCTTGAAACATTTGTTTACAGGAGTCAGGTCTTTCCAAGTGGCTGGGAGCGAGCTTGGCACCTCTGGAGAAAATTCCTGCCTACGCTATCACGATGCTGCTCAGCCTGCTGGTGGCGACGTTTACCGAGTGCTCCAGTAACACAGCCACCACCACCCTGTTCCTGCCCATCCTGGCCTCAATGGTAAACTGACATCCACATGCACACACAGGCGTCAACACACAGCTTCTCCATGTATTTAACTGTGCTGTGTTTCTTATAGGCCGTAGCTATTAAGATACACCCGCTGTACGTGATGATTCCCTGCACCATCGCTGCCTCTCTGGCCTTTATGCTGCCTGTGGCCACACCACCCAACGCCATCGCCTTCGCTTTTGGAAAACTCAAAGTCATGGACATGGTGAGATATACATAATACACAATCAAACAATCATACAAAATGTGAGTAAGGTTTAGAGAGGATCTAATTTGAAAGAAGGTAATATTTAAAAGGTTGCGTCTTTGTTGAGGTAGGAGGGAGGGAAGTGTCCTTTACATCGACTGTAGAGAAATATTGATGCAGGACAGACGCTTATTATTATACTTGTCGTTTTTTAAGAGATGTTTTGTGTTTAAAATTTTAGTTTATAGGTGTGTAACATTTCCCTTCTAAGGCCTTTGAGGCAGCCCAGTCCCACGGCAGTTTGTGAAATAGTCATGAAATTTGATATATTGACACAAATTTCACATTGTTTTCTTGATGGTCAGAACAAAATCAATTTGCATTTGTATTTGTGTCCTGTATGAAACCAGAAATCAAAGTTGATTTATTTGTCACGTAACTTTTGTAATTAAGTTACAGCACCTCCACTTCCTAAACCTAACTAAGTAGATTTGTTGCCTAAACCTAACCAAGTCGTTCTATTTCTAAACCTAACTAAGTAGTTTTATTTTGAAAAGACCAGAGCGGAAATTGTCACGTTCGTCACATGTTGCTGGACATTCATAGGAAAATGCACGAAAAATACAATTTTGAAAGTCGTGCTTAGCGTCACAAAAAAAAAGGGGAAATTTGTGTCTATACATGAATCAAAGAGATTAAATTTCATGACTATTTCACAATCTGCCGTGAGACTGTGTTGAGACTAAATTCATTGACTTTTCAAGACCTGCACTGATCTGGTTTTTGACCTTTACTCACACTGTATACTGATCAGAACGTCACTGTTTGTTTTTTAGGTGAAAACCGGCTTCATGCTGAACATCATTGGGATTTTGACCGTTAATTTAGGCATCAACACCTGGGGATATGCCATGTTTGACATGGGCACCATACCTTCTTGGGTCAACATTACAGAGAGCCAACCTTGAGTGAGGGAGGATAGAGAGAGATGGAGAAAGAGAATGACACACAAGTGTTTTTAAAAGCCTCTGTCTTCAAATTTCAAGTGTTTCTCTACTAAATAGCCTAAAATATTATCATTATTAAAATATAATATTATTAAAATATAATAACTAAATAAGCAACAAAGTTTATTAAAAAACTTTGACTATTATAGAAGGAGAGGAGAAATAAGGGGAGTAAATCAATGGTTGGTTACAGTAAATGTTGTAAAGAAAATAAAGTTTAAAGATTATTCAAAATAAAATACCATTTAGACCACGTTTCACTTAGCAGCGGTGCTCACATACAAACCTGTATGACAATAAAAGGAGACCTTGGTAAGAAAAACAGTGATTGGTTTACAACCAAATCTGCGATAAGCTATCATTAGCTATATCTATTATTAGACAGACCCTCCCCTGTTAGTATTCAGTATTTCCTCATGTCACTCCAGTGACAGAACAAAATAATGGAGGTCACTTCCTTGTACAAACTTCCCTGAATGTGATGTCATCTCATTGATCTATTTATCACTCATAACAAATGATGCAAAGATGCAGCACACTGTGTGTTTGAGTGATTATTTAAACTGTGATTAGTATTTACGGGAAATATGAAAATGAGCTGAATTAATTGTATCAGTTGATTTAACTTATTACTGAGGTCCTTTTGTTGGACCTTAAGTCTTTGTTTTATTGTTGCACGTTTTATTATCAGTGTTTTTGTCACACTGGTTTATGAACAAGCATTTACTTTACATTTCTTAACTGTTGGTGATTATTTGTAATCCTTCAGGAGACATTTTTAATCCTAAATTGGGAATATGTTCTCTACATGAATACGGGTTAAAGCTATTAAAAGAATTTAATTGATATTTTTGGAAATACGCGTATTTGTTTTCATGCATACGATAAATGTGAAACTACAGCCAGCAGCTGGTTATCTTAAATTAATACACAGTTTGTTGAATACTCGATTCTGATTGGTCAATCACAGCGTTCTACGGTCTGTAATTTCTTTATAACAGACTGTTGTTATGGGCGCAGTTCTGATGTGGGACTCTGGAGGACCATATTTGTGTCGAATTATTGATTTCTTCAGTAAGTAGCCGTGTAATAAGCGGGATAATGTACAGATATTGGGTCATTATTGTGAAATAAATCCCTTCGGGGCGATGCAAGACCCCTTATTTAGCATAAAGACTGGAAACACGGGGAAACAGCTGTCCTAAGAAAAACATAAACTAGTGCCTCTAAAACTCACCAATTAACATGTTGCTTGTTTAATTCTTGCAAAAAGTGTACAAATTTTATTTTACGGATTATTTCTTGTCCGGGTGTCTCACACATAACCACCCATAAAACCAAAACTTGACCTTTTCCACAAACAAACGAGATATAACATATTAATTAGTGAGCATTAGTGGTGCTGGCAGGCTAATTTTTAACCATCAAGTTAACCTTATCCTCACTACAGCTTCACAGCGAAGAGGCAAACATGATAGCGGTATCAGTCTTCTTATCCAACTCTCGGCAAGAAAGGAAGCGTATTACACAAAACGTTGAACTATTCCCTTAACAGATCCAGTGATTAGGGCGACATGTACACAAAGACATCCATTGAGGAAGTTAAAACAAATGAAGTGCAGAAACCAACAGCAGGAAGGTGTTACTAATATTGTGTACAGCGAGTAGAGATGAAAAGGCTGGTTGAAGGATAACTTTGAGATAAGAGGCTGCCAACAGGATACGACTGTATGGAGGTCAGAATTGTGGTTATTACAGGTAAATGTAATAAACTGAAAATGTAAAGACAGAACGTCCCGGCAGAGTAATTTTTCCACATTTATGAGCCGTGTATACCGTCATCATGCAAACAAAGTGTGAACTCTCTAATTCACTTGACACACACAATACTAAAGGTCAAGACACAGTGATATTTCAAAAAAGTCCCATAAATCTTTATTTTACCTTTGTTCAGTCAAACCGACGTTTGAATTGTCAAAAATCAGTTAAAAATAATTTGCACACGAGTCACAATCAGTCATGAATAAATCTGCTCTACATATCTTTGTTACATTTTTTGACATAACATTCAAGTAAATTGGATTTATCTCTGATTATTACACGGCTTTGTTGAATACTCAATTCTGATTGGTCAATCAGGGCATTCTACGGCCTGTTATTGCTTTATAACAGACCGTTGCTATGTATAACAGACCGTTGCTATGGGTGCAATTCTGATGTCAGACTCTGGCGGACCGCTTTTGTGTCAAACTATTGATTTCTTAAGTAAGTAGCCGTGTAATAAGCGGAATAATGTACAGCTAGCGGGTCATTGTTGTGGAATAAACCCCTTCAGGGCCGTGTCCTGTCCATTTTAGCACATTTGCTACTTTATTCCCTGTAACTCACAATCAGCAACTTGTGCAGATGCAAAAAATCACTTTGAGCAATGACGATCTGAATCCATTTCCACCCTTTTCTTGTGTTGAGCTGAACACACAAAGAGGTGCATCCAAGTATAAACCAGCTGCACTTGTTCATAGACCTGGCTCAACTAGTATTTGCAAATAATTTGCAGTATTTGTTTGGCTGTAACAGACAGGTGGTGTTTACTGCAGAGTCACTAAAAACATAAAAATGACTCTCAAGTGCTTCAAATCAGACAATATTTGCTGAAAAAAAAGAACTATTTGGATACTATTTGAGACAGGTTGTGCCAAATGTGCATATTACAATTTAGAGGCGTCCCAAGACAGTTCAGTTACTGATTCTCTGTGTGATAGATGCCCTCAAATAACAAGAGATCAACACACTCAGGTCCTAACTAACTGGAATGTGTCTGAAAACAACGAGACAGAAACGTATGAGAGACAGAAATCTGGACATAAGAGACATGAGAAAAACTGCCATAGAAACAGAGATTAGATTGCACACAAACAAAATAACATGAGATTTAAGGGTGATTTCTGCTACATTCCCCCAATCTTCTTCCTTTTTGCAACACAAATCGGAAAAAATAACATTTACAAATGCAAGTTTTCATTTCCTTCTCTTATGAAGAGTTTCCAAACTCTCGGACACACAACTAAAAGTTTTTAACAACTTCTTTATGGCCTAACAAAGCGATACATGGCTGGAAAAGTACAACTAGAACACAGATGACAACGTACGTTTATGGTCATATCTGATCAGCTCATCTTTACAAGCTTCTCATTTGTTGGCTCGGTAGAGATGTTGTGCTTTGAGCAAAGACAATAAACACATATGCCTTACGGTTAAAACACGTCACACGATTCAAAGAATAAATAAGGAACAAAGGGAGAAGGAAACTGGTCTGATGAACCAACACATTTAAATGAATATATTTCTACCAGACCAGTAATCATGCTTCAAACTGACACACTTACTCCAGAAAGCTCACTCACTGGAACAGAAATAATTTCCCCAAAAATGTCACTTGAGTCCTAAAAACACATTTTTTAGATGCAATATTTGTTCCTAAACTCTAACATACAGGAATGAAAAAAATAATTTCTACCAGTATTTGAAGATGCAGAGTTTTTTCCTTTTTCACTTCACACAAAATGGCAAAAAAACATCTGATATTTCCTAAAAAGTTGCTTACTTTCTGATTTATGCTGTTAGAAAAACACCTTGTTACAGCTACGCCACACCAAGCTGTGAACTGTGTGTGTTTGTGGGTTTTTTTAGGCTTTGGCCAACTTCTACATGCTCACACACACACAGATTGCATCTGGCACATCTGTATGGGCGTCTTCTGGATGGCGTTCTCTTAGTGGCAGAAGGAGATAGAGAAAGAGAGAAATAAAGAGAGAGAGACTACTGGATTGACAGGATGTTAACCCCACCAGTGTACTCTGATCGTCCCTCAGGTCAGTCCGTACATCCACCTGTCTCTCGTGTCGGCGCGCCGTCTCTACGTCCCGCCGCTGTACGAGTAGTCTGCCTTGTTGTGCATCACCAGCTTATTGTCCACAAAGTAGAAGCTGTCGGACTGCGTCTCATACGGGTGCAGGACCATCTCTCTGACTGTGAGCAGACACAAAAACATCACTGCTGTTAGAGCACTGGTTCTGAACCTAGGGGTCGGGACCCCCCCAAGGGGTTCCAAGATAAATCTGAGGGGGTTCCAAGAGGATTAAAGGGATAATAATAGTTTTTATAGCGGCATGGCTCTAGGGATGGTAGTGTCGGTCCACCACTTTGCTCCAGACTGAAATATCTTGTCAACCATTCATTAGATTGCCATGAAATTTGGTGAAGACATTTATGATCCCCAGACAATAAATCCTACTGACTTTGGTGATCCCCTGACTTTTCCTCTAGCACCACCATGAGGTTGATATTTGAGGTTTTGACTTAAATGTCCCAACAACTTTAGGATGGATTGCCTTGAAATTGGGTAGGCCTACAGACATTCATGTCATCTGTACAATGAAGAACTGTGACTGCTTTCTTGATCTTGCAACATTTCATCTATAGCACCAACTTCAGGTCAAAGTTTCACTTTGTTCAGTCCTCTGGTCATGGGCGCTGGAAGCAGTTGATCTAGTGTTTATTTATGCTTCAAGTCTATTCTTTTTCAACAATACGTGCGTAAACGTGAGGTTGATGCCCAATAAAAAAGCACTGAATAATATATTTATCCACATTTTGCAACCGGCGGAGCAGAGTATGCTGTGGATTGTTATCCAATCATATCAACCATCGTGTAGCCTATTTCAAATGAAATCAAAGTGATCCAACATCCAGCGCGCTACACTTTCGTAATGAACCGAAAATATTTTTACACTTCTCAACTGGTGGGCTGGCCCTCGCCGGGCGCATCATCCGGTGCACCGTGACTTAGGTCTGCTTGGAAAGGCCTGACCGTGAATTTTCCCCCACCCCTCGCTCGAACCTCGCCGCTGCCCGGGGCCATGGAGTTCTCGCTGTGCGGTGCGCCCTCTCTCCCTGTGGGGAAGGACGGGATTCCCGGCACGACTGTCAACCGGTGAGGACTGTCCTCAGTGCGAGGGGTCTGCGGCGATGTCAGCACCCCGTCTTGTTTACCATGCTTATGCTGTGTGACTTTTTGCCGTCATTCATAACCATACAACCTTTATGATTAAATTGTTTACTAGAGTACCAAGTTCTTCATAGATCTAACCTCGTAATTTTGCTCTCATAGTGTTCCGGATTGATGCATCTAACTTTAAACAAATTCTAATTAGCAAATATGGTAAAATGGTTTATGGAATATATATAGTGCTTTTCTAGTCATTTACACTACATGTCGGCATTCAAGCAACAACAAACAGAAACTTACTGATGTCCTCAGACAGAGGTGGGAATTCGTAGATGTGTTCACAGGTGTTCTTGCTGCTGGGCATGCAAAAGCCAAACTCAAAGTCAAAACTCTTGAGCAACGTCTCTCTGAAATAATGTCTCTCGATCATCCTGAAGTTTTCTATCGGCATGTCTCCGACCGTGAACTCCACGCTGGAGGGACGAAGACAGACAGAAAAAAGGTGAGTGAGACAGAGAAGTTGCAGACAGCCAAACAAAGAGACAGACAGAGGACACATCCATGTAAATAAAGATTCACACACGTTCTCACTTACGTGGCTCCAACTTGCCGCAGTCTGAGAAAAGCGGGGGTGAACTGGTAACGGACAAATCGGCCGGCATTTGGGTCAACGTCTCTCTTCTCCCCTGCTTTGTCTAAGTTGAGGATCAGTTTGTGTGAAACGGAAACAGAATAAAATGAAGTTAAATATTTTTAGACATGGACATTTTCCCTCGGCTTGCTTGTGGTTCACTGAAAACAAACATGTTACAACAAACACAATTTTAAAGGAACAGTGTGTAACATTTCGGGGGATCTATTAGCAGAAATGGAATATAATATTCATAACTATGTTTTCATTAGTGTATAATCAACTGAAACTAAGAATTGTGTTTTTGTTAGCTTAGAATGAACCCTTCATATTTACATAGTCGTAGTCTATGTAGTCTTAGAAAGGGAGGAGTGAGTGGAGGGGTACTCAGTTGGTTGCAATCTGCAACCACACCACTAGATGTTGCCAATTCCTACACACTACACCTTTAAACAACCCAGAAATCTAGAATAAGTACCAGGTTTATATTCCAGTTCATGTCTGCTACCAAAAATGTGCATGCACTTTGTTTGGTAGAGAACAAGCACCAATGTGTTGGTGGATTTGTTTAGTGGATGTGTACAGCCTACATGTATGAGGCTGCTTTATAATGTTTGTTTACTGCAAACATTTACATGGTAAATAAAGGTTAAGGGAAGAAATCCATCAGTGACTCGCCTGTGGATGGAGGTTTGGTGATTTCAAACAGCACCGTGGCGGTCTCCATGTCTCTGATCTTGAACCTGGTGAAGTCAATGTTGAAAATGTTCTCGTCCGGGTTGCACAGATAATCTGATTGAGAGAGAAAGATAGAGAGAGACAGAGAGAGAGAGAGGATGGAGAGTTACAGATTAGACACAAATACAAAGAATGTACTTTTTTTTAAAAACACACCAAGTACATTCACTCCCTGATCAATACATTATATAAGCGTATCAAACCGCAGCGAAATGTGATCGTAAATATCAGAGAGTGTCAATATCAAAAGAAGAGACTTTTCTTTACTTATTGTTTGATCAGATATTTTCTGATCTCATTTAGGAAACTTTGGATTATATATCATTTAGGCAAAGTTGGTTATTTTAACACTGATGTGGTGAGCAGTTTGGCATATTTCGTTAAATGAAAAAAGGTTTAAAACATGTTTATATATCTAAGCTAAGGTATCAAAAAAAAGTACTCACTGGAATTAAATAATGGTTATAATGATGGTTTCACACTGAGAAAAGCAACGTAAACCGCTGCAAACAAAGGGAATTAACAAGCACTAGTTGCACTGCAGTCAGGAAGCTGTAATCTCAGGAGGTGCTTTGCATTCAAACAGACAACAACACTGAGAGAACAAGAACATAAATACTTTAAAAGTGGCTATAATGAAACATGCACTCAAACATTCACATAGCCAAAAACGTAAACAGTTCTGCAGCAATGAACAGTATATTCAAATAATAACATCAACTCAATCCTGTTAACTGCATCTTCAAATCATTTTCACCTTTTGACAGCAGGCTAATGTATTAAAAAGCTCCTTGTGAGTATCTGATGTGCATTTCTGACATGAATCTTGATGTAAAACCGTGTTAGAGGAGCCATTTCCTCACAAATAGGACAACGCACACACACATGCACCCAGTAAGAAAGAAAGAGAAGTTATTTTTATTCCTCTAATCCTTCCTGCCCTCACCAGACAGTGTCACTGCTTATTAGCGTTCCCCAGCAGAGCAGACACTTCCTGCTTCTTGCCTGATCCGATGATACCGCAGGCCGGCAGGTGTAACTGCAACATCTCTCCATCATCTCACACCGGCAGCCACAAAGCTCACACAGATGAAAAATACATTACAAATTCATGAAATACATGAAACGTTTCAGGGATTTGAGAGTGGAGCAGTGCAGGTCTGAGTCAGTAAATGTGCGTGATTACATGTTAACAAAACTGAGGTCGTCACACAGTCACACAGTCACACAGTGTCTGCTGACCACATCTGTCTGCTCAAAGATAACAGTAATAACATTGGAGAGATGGACGTCTAACGGCACACGAGGGATAATTTAACCGCTAATGATGGCAGCTCTGACTGGCCAATCAACTCACCAGCTGTTGTTTATGACAGCTTCCCACTAAAAAACATGACAACATGATATTTCCAGATGTTACTATCAGCTCCCAAATATGAATCTCATGCAGGTCTGTTTTTCCCATTTCAAGTTAAATATCAAGTTTTGGCTAAATTGTTTAAGTCAGTATTTAACTTTTTGAACTAAAATGGAAGGAGTCTCTGTATGTCTGCGTGTATCATCATGTCTGTTTGTCCTTCGATTTTCTCGACAACCGTTCATCCGATTGACTTCACACTTGGCGGGTGTATTACTGAGGACCAAAGAGAGTGCCTAATATGCCAACACCCCAATCAAACAACAATCTGTACTTATCTGTAGCAGCCAAAATGAGGAAAATGATTGAATAATGTGCACCTTTAGTTGTAGATAAGTAGTTCATCAGTGTTGCTAAATGTGAAATGTAAATGAGATAATATGTCGGTCAGGAATGTGTTTTTAGTTACTTACTAACAGGGTTACCAATCTGGAGCTTTTCTGCTTCCTGAATGGGGTTTATTTCTACATTAATTCCCCCTGGAGGATTATTTACAATGCTCCCTGCAGGTTATTTCTCATGCTTATGTATTCATGACGGAGCATAGAGAACCGTAACCAGACATTTCCTTCCTACTTTTACATGCACAAAAAACTATATAACACACTAAAGGAAAGGGAAAAAGCACCAACGCATAATATGTCTTCTTTAATTAATAACAGACTACATCTACAGCTGTAAAAAGTGGGAACATTAATAACAGTTCTGCATTAGCGTGTGTACTTCTGTACATGTGTAACACGGCTGGTGGTGTCCTCATCCTAGTTACTTCGGAGCCTCCTAATGAAGTACGGATAATGAGTATGAATGAGAGAGTCTGTTTGTGTGTGCGTGCTCTCACTTCATCTCACAAAACCTGAGGTGTTTGTAGCAAATTACATGCAGTCTGTTACCTCAGAACTGAGATTAACTTGCTGCTAGAAGCTAATGAAGCCATGCACAGACTCCAGTTTATCATTGCAGCTCTCCTTCTGGGCTGTGATAGTAAACACATCCAGACTGAACACATCCCAAGCTTTCTGTGTGTGTTTAAAGGACTAAGAAGATAACCTTTGTGGATTCACAGTGTGCAGTGAAGTGTCAAAGTTGAATGATGCAACACACTAAGGTGACTATAAACAGTCAAAAGCTGAGCTGTGAGTGTTACAGTAACTCTGCAGCGGTCAAACGCTGCTGGAAACAGGAAGCTCGTCTGCAAACCACTTCTTCAAAACTTCAACATCAGCAGGTTTTAATAACAACGACTTCAGACTTCATGTATTCATCACAGGACAAATGTATCGACCTCCAGATCCAATATTTCAAACCCTTCACTTATTATTACATCTTGTATGTGCACGTCATGTTTAATGGTGGTAAAATGTATTCTGGTGATGTTTTGGTGTCAAAAACAAATACAGTGATATGGCTATTTTTTACTTTTTATTTTTTTTTTAACGAAATGTTTAAAGTGTGATAATAAAAAAGTAGAGAGTAAAATGTCTTTGTGCAGGATGTTTTTTTCCTTTCCAAGGGCACATCTATGAAACAACAAAGTTTATTATCAGACGCACCTGGCTAGAAGACTTTCAAGTGTGCAAGAACTTTGTAGTGGTTTTATTGTGACACAGGAAACGCAATGTATTTGTCTCCAAGGTTACTGCTGACCACGATTGTTTGTCAAAAATGTGTCTAGAAAACAAGTCATATTTGCTTGTAATTTTGCAGCATGAAATCAGATCGCAGATGCTCATGAGTGGAAAAGACTGATTAAAGACTGGCTTCTTCATTAACATGAGTTTGTTTGGTTACACTGTACACTGATACACCAGTTGCTCTTCTGTTGTATTTCTGACAAAGAAGCTGCTCAACGAGTGTTTGCTGCAGTATTAAACTGCATTATTGCTGTTATCACCAGTAACCAAATCAACCAGCACTGAAACCTTAAGGATTACAACTTTAACAAAATATATTAACGACAGAGCCAGTGATGCCACCACACTTTGCGACCATAAACATTCCTACAAGGTGAACTATTGGCAGCTGATTTGCCAAAGTGAACTTATAGCGCAGCACACAGAGAGTGAAAGAGACACACTGTGTACCACATTTCAGAAAAGTGAAATGAAGTTTTAAGTCATGCTTTTATCTGTCATCCCTCAGATGACATACTTCTCGTCCGCTCTCCGCAGATGTTGCAGAAATCACCGGTTTACTGGCTAAACTGACTAGGTCAGCTCCACAGTTCAACACACGCTGTAACACATGACCCAGATTCAGCGAAAATAAACAGTCCTGAGCTCGTTTTAGCAGTTCACCCAGATAGCTCTGGGACAGGACATATCTTAGGAACCTTCCAGTATGAGGGTTTAAGATCACTGCACATGAAACCATATTAAAGGCTTATAAACACAGCTAGCACACAGGTGAAAATTACAGCTGACTGATAAAGGCATCTAGTTCAGTCTGTCCCACTTGAGCTGCAATTTGGTGGGTCCTTAAAATGGGCTTAAAATAAGTATGTAAACTAAGTCAAACGTATGAAAGCAACGTAATGTCAGCGCTAAAAAGGCTGTCACAACTGTCACTACAAAACACATGACAAACATCATTAACGTAACTTACAAAACAAAACACCGGTCTGGAACACCGGACTCCTGGTTGAAAGTCTGGTGTTTGTTTGGACCTATCCACTTCCCCATCCGCCCAACATAAGTGGTCTTTCTAACTTTTTACACGTCATCACTAGCTCTGAGCTTTGTACGGAAAGAGACAGGCGCTAAAACGAAGCGTTTCAGAAGGTGAATACAGTTATATTCACACAGACAGTATGAGGAAAATAAAGTGTTTTAAAGCATGTAAACATGCTCTAGTAGAAACCCAAAATACAAGTATGAACCTGGAAATGAACACGGTATAGCCCCTTTAATTAAATCTGAGTGATGCTAATTTTATTTATACGTTGGGTTTTTAAAGTGAAATATTTAATATTTTCATTTAGTTTAAAACTATTAGAACTATTACGGTTTTTGTTTCTACATTTGAAATTGTAATTTTAATTTAATTTAATTTATTTTTAAATCTGAGTTAAAATCAATTAAAATTGGCAAAAACTGAGAATGATCAGCCCTAAAATGTTCAAGAGCATTAAAAATATTTTCCAAACTGAATAAAAATACTGATAAATAATTGTGATCACTCACTGTGGGCATGTTAGCATTCAACTCAAAGCACCGCTGTGCCAAAGTGCAGCCTCAAGGAGCCGCTAGCATCAATCTACATATGCTAAAGATAAAATCTCGTGAGCAGGTGGCATTCATCAGGTTGGAGCAGTTGAGAGAGTTTGGTGAACACTCGTACAAGCAAGCCTCTCGGGAAAAAGTAAGATTTAGGTTAATGTCCTTGCATGAGGTCGATCGCGTGCTTGTGTTTCAGTACAGTGATTAACAGCCATCACTCTCAGGTTTTTTATCCCACATGAGCTTTAAGCTTCCCTTCAGCTCAGCGAGTGCTTCTCCATCATATACAACACAGCCAGCTCCTAATGTATACTGCTGTACCTCGGCCACTCCTCCGGCATGGAGCCCTCTGTCCCGTCGGCATGGAAACCAACCACACATTCGACCTCCTGACCTCTTGTTGACCTCACAGCGGCGGTCAGATTCAAGAGCATCACATGTGGACAAACACGCAGCTAATTTTCTCTCATTGCGTCTAGATGAGGGTCCTCAAACACACAACACACGTCATTACAACTTGACAATCAGGACGCTGCAGTAAATACAGGTTCAAGACAAGAAAGCAGAAGACCAGCGGACGTGTACTGTGATACAATATATTGATGAATAATACAAACAATCTGGTGTGAGATAGGTGAATCGTCCCAGCTCAACTGAGTTGTAGACAATATCTGCATTGGGCCTTTCCTAATAATGTGACCCATCTGTGTCATCTCATAATGATTTAGACAAGCAAATAAAGTTGACCTGGTTTCATCACCTGCTGCTACCCCCTTAAACTCCACAGCACGGAGCATTTAACTGCATCAGATCTGCACCAGCACACTGCCAAAAGAGTACAAGCTGACAGGACCGCAGGTCTAAGTGGGTTATTTGAGCTCTGGGTGCTTAACAGACCTCATGGGTTGTAAAACAGAATTTATTCTCACTCAGTTGTTTGCTTTCACACCACCAACCTCGCAGGTCCACAGGCCGGTTCACACACAGTCGTGTTTGTAGGAGTATTTCTGTCACTCAGCTGACACAAAAACAATCTCGCCACTGTGAATCCTTTTAAAGATACTCATTTAAAGCTGTGAAACTATCAGTGATGCTCACGAGTATGACTGACAGTGACTTTATTGCATGCTGATTGTTCTCAGAGTACCTGATTGATACTGAAAATAACTGTCAGTTGCATCCCTAAAAGAAAGAAGCGCCTGCAGAGGAGCCTTTCCTGCAGCTCTGAGGTTCACTGACTCGACAGATTAAGATTCAGTTAAGAACATAAGTTTGGATCAGAAAGCCTGTTCTGTCTGATTACCAGACGGATGGAGCAGAAAATGATTAGTGGCAACTTTATGCTATTTTAAAGTCACTTTTCTGAGACTTTATCTGACAAAAAAAGTGACGTTTCCTCTCCTGTGAGACATCGATGCTCCAAGCAGCTTCAAACAACAACGTTTATGACTCAGGACTGTTGTCAAGTCTGGCTGAGCTGTGCTGACTTTTGTCAATTGTGTATCAATTTGAGCCACTTGAGAACAGACGAGTCTCAAAACAACAGAAGGGCTGCAGACGGTAGCTGTCTTCAGGTTGTCTCCTTCTTTGTTTGACCGCCACAAACGGTGTCAAGGAAGCGTTGAGTGTGTGCGTGTACATAATGCCCATTTCTGTCTCAACCAAGTGATAACTACACTGTTAAACAGGGGAGCAAAGGAGGAAGTGTGTGGGAGAGCCGAGACGCACGCTCCGCTGGCTGTAACCACGGGGAGATGCTTCAAGTTGCCGTAGTGATTCAAGCGTGCATCCACGTTGCTGTGGTGATTCACACATGCCTCCTCTTGTCTCCAGCGATGACGCTGCGAGACAGGAAAGTGAGAGCTTCCAAGACCATAACCGGGTCCAGCGTGGGAGACAGAATCATTTTATGTTGCCGTCGCTGTGCAGCTGGACGACGATCGCTCTCAAAACTAGCAGACTTTACGGTGACTGTCAGTAAAAAGAGGGAAGGAACAATCTGAGCCAAAGGATGTTCCGAGAGCTCTTCCTCTTCTCAGTAAGCCGTGATTATGTTGGACTGGGCGAGCAAAGTCTCATTCCTCATTCCTCAATAAACTTCCTGTATTATCTTGAGCTACTTGACAAAGTGATAAAAAATAAGGATCCAATGATGACAAATATGATTCAAGGAAGGTATCTTCTCTGTAGGAATAGTTTCAAGAGAGACAATCAAACTAAAAGCTACATGACCATCACTGCATGTAGAAATAAAGAAATGAATGTGTGCTGGTGAGTTTAAATGCCCTTTTAAAATAGCTGTGAGAAAATCCGACAGTGTTTGCATGTTATCACACTCAGTATGTATCTTAACGGCCAATGTAACCGTGTTGTGTAAGTAGTGAGGTATTATACCAGCCTTTAAATAGTCAAATGCCCTGCTGGCCACCTGTTAGCTAACTACTGGTTTAAGACCTGAGTTGGTGATAGATGTAGGTGTTCCTGTGCACATAAGAGCTCCTTGGCTGCTGTCACATGTGTTTTCTCTGTAAGAGGCTTGATTCAGATTTAGAGGTGTGACATAATTAAAAACTGCATCAAGTAATCAGCAGCTTTTTCACTGTAACATAATAAATAATACGCAATAAAATGAGCCAAGCTTTTTTCAACTGTAAGTATGGGAATCAATATGTGTCAAGTGGCAGAGAAGATCCTTAAAGCCATCAAAATATATATCAAAATGGTTTGTTTATTAGTACCCCACTCTGCACCTCTCTGCTCAAATAAAAGCACCCTAAAGTGAACACATGATGTCATTTAAAGGTCCCATATTATGCTCATTTTCAGGTTCATACTTGTATTTTGCGTTTCTACTAGAACATGTTTACATGCTGTAATGTTAAAAAAAAAATGTATTTTCCTCATACTGTCAACCTGAACATGCCTGTATTTACCCCTCGGTCTGAAACGCTCCGTTTTAGCGCATTTTGACGGAATTGCAACAGAATTGCGTTGCTAGGCAACAGCTTGGGTCCATGTGTACTTCCTGTCAGCTGATGACATTCACATACACCCCAACCAGGAATAAACTGGGACACATTTAGAATGTTTACATTTAAAACTGTGTAAAGAGTCTAAATAGTGTATATTCGTGACATCACAAATGGGCAGAAATCCTGACAGCTTGTTGCAGAGTTTCTGAATACGGGCTGTGTGTATTTCCCTGTGGATTGAGTGTTTCGATACTTTCACAGTATTTATATATGACTTAAGCCTGCTTTATAATAAAAAAACATGAAAATCTCACTTTTTTATAATATGGGACCTTTAAGAGGATTTAAGTCATGAATTTCAATTATGTCAATTAGCCTGTCATCTGCATTTCCTTCATTGCTCCATCATGTCTTGTTTTCCAGCCTGGTTGCACTTTACTCAAACTGCACATGGTGTTTTGAAGTGTGCTGAAACAACACTGAGGGCTCACAGGTCAACTGAGCTGCCAACCAGCAGAGGAGGTTTAAAGCTGCAGACAGGTTAACAAACATGTACCAGAGAGAGATGATGATGATGCATCACCATGTGTTTGAATAGGGCCTTACATAAATAAGGGTGACACGGCAATGACGTGATATACATGACTCATACAGGAGCTGTAACATTTCAACACCTTCTAGTGAAACTTACTCTCTGTGATCTTCTGCAGACCCAGAACATCCTCCGGAGTGATCGACGTGCTGCCGAGCAGGTCCTCCTCCGTGGTCACCGGGACCCCCACCACGTCGGTGGAGTTGCAGCCTTTCTTCACTCTCATCGCCGCTGTTTGCCTCGGGCTGCCGGTACTGCTGCTGTCTCTGGACGGATTATTACCGGCAGGCTGCTTAGCGGTGGATGGGTCCTGCAGGCTGCTGCCTCTGCTGGTACAAGAATAGCTCATTCTGCTCCTCCTCCTCCTCCTCAACCAAGACACTACACAGTTGCCTCCCTCCTCCACTGAAGGATGCACACTTGCTGTCCGTTATCCGGTGCTTAATTCAAATCCGCTTGGTCTTTATATGAGCCCGCAGTCTGTCTCCCCACTCTTCGTGGCTGTGCGCGCAATGTGCGTAAAAGCGTCTTTATCTGCGCAGCTGCTTTTCTGAGACGCTGTTTTATTTATTTTTTTATTTAACCTTTATTTAACCAGGAGTAAAAACTCATTGAGATTAATAGAATAGAATAGAATAGAATAGAAAGCTTTATCGTCATTGTATTAAATAAAACGAGATTCACAGTTGCCACTTCTGGTCAGTGCTTTAAAACAAATACTGGACAAGACTAAACGAGGCAGATAAAACATATAACAGGTAAAATACACACAGTTATAAAGCAAATAAAACAGGTAAAGTAGATGTAATAAATAAATATAAACAGAAGTGTTACACTAGAAGTATAAAATATAAAAATAGATGTAATGTAAACAGAGGTAATTGCACTTGTAAAACAGGTAGGGTATAGATGTAATAAATAAAATGTAAACAAAGTTGCACTTGAGGTGTATATTGCATCAAGGATATACTGCACAGATAAATGTATTCACATTCAGTGTATTAATATTGATTTATTTTTTGTTCAGAAAAAGAAATCTCTTTTCCAATAGTGTCCTGGCCAAGATAGGCAGCAGCACAGTTACACAGTTGCAGACATAAAACAAACATAACAATTGAAAACGAAGACAAAGAGCAAATTACAGAATCATAAGGTATTACAAAAACATTCATCAACATTCAAAACATCTACAGCCAGATGTGCCTGTTTTTTCAAATCTTTTTAGAAGCACTTTAAAGACGTTCAGTGAGACCAGCTCTCCAAGTTTCAGGTCATTTTGAAGCTGATTCCAGGAAGATAGAGCAGCATACCTGAACGCCTGTTTGACGGTTGTGTCAACTGAAGCTATAAGTCTGTGGGGGAATAATCAGCTGGGTTTGAGATTTGAAAAGAGCCGGCAGATGGCTGGTGTCAAGGATGGAGAGAGGGGGGGTCTCTAGTGGCCCCTGAGCGGCTGAAGAGAGGCGGTTGGTGCGTCTGCGCGCAATCTGCGCTCCAACCGACAAATGCGCGCATCAATTATCCAGATGACACAACCAGGGATGAATTCAAAAGACCCCTAATAATAAGTGCTGATTTTTTTTCTCTTGAGGGCCCCTAAACACAGCGAAATCAGTTACATTTGTACCATTAGGTCTGTTTTTAAACCAATAAGGACTTGTGTTTTGTGGGAAATAATCGTCACAAAATGCAAACACATATAGTCAACCCACACAGAGTAAATTTTGAAGTGTTAAAGTAACACTTAAAGAGTTAAATTCAACACTGTTCCCAAGTGTATATGGTCCCACTCAGAATTGGTGTTGCATTGACTCTTGCCATAGTGTTAAAATTTTAGAGTTAAATTAACTCATAGAGTAAAAAATGAACACTCGCCAAACCTGGATAGTGTTATTTAAACCTAACACTACAGGTTAAATATCTCTGGAGAGTGTAAATATTATTCTCAATAGTGTTGATAATTTACTCTTCTTTGATAATGAATCAACTCTGATTGAGTTAAATTCCAATGCTCATTAACACTGCATTGAGCTATTAAAGGTTAACACTGCGGATGAAACAAACATTGGAGGGTGTACAATTGTCTTTGAATAATTGGTTGAAGAGGATTTCAAATCTATTGGATAATGGATTCAAGGCTGGGCGTTGCCAATATCAAAGTGCCACACCCCCTGAATTATAATCACATCAGAAACAAAAGAAGATACAAAGATTACAAAAAGTACTGCACTATCAAGTGTGATCAATTAGAGGAAATCTAACAAATTCAGTTCTTCATTTAGGCCAAAAGGCTCAATAAAGAGTGTGAATCCAAAATGTCTCTCTGCAGAGCAGTGAGTTGATGATGTCACCACCTCTAGGAGAGGGAGGGACACTTTTTCTAGTCCCCCGATTTCAGATTTGAATGCAAGACTAGCCGCGTTTCCATTCACATATTTTTATGCACGTTTTGAATCACATTAGAAAAGCTGTATGAAGACGGCAAAATTTGATAAAACTTCACTTGTGAAAAAAGTTTTTATGCTCGCTTGAGGAGTTAAAACTGCAATCAGTAACTTTGAGCAAAATGTATTTATAAAATTGTCACTATATCCTGTGCATGAAACAGACAATTTTTCTGATAAGTTTGGTTTTAAAAAGTTATTTGATGCTATAAAAAGGGGATGAGACATCATGATTGACAGCTCTCGCTGACAAGCTGTGGCCAGGCTCGGCTTGCGATCGGTTCGGGCGATTGATCTCAATACCGCGGCTCCACTGCCCGATCACTACAGTGCAGACCCTGGCTCCAAATGACGTCAAAACCTCATGATGGAAGCTCCCGTATCTAGGATATGTTGGTTGCACTTCTGTACAGTGGGAGGAAGCGGAGACGCGTCGTCCATCTTTATATACAGTCTATGGACTTTACCTGTTATCTCGTGCTGGAAACAGTCACAACTGCTGTACTGTAGGAAAAAAAAGGATAGGCCTATGTTGATATTTTGGCCCTACAAACAGGCAGATCACAGTTGTACAGTAGAAGCGGAGGAGAGAGCAGAATGGAAACAACTCTGTGTGAGGTCTCTCTTTCACTGATGCATGTAAAGTCTCTGCATGTCTCACTGGAGATCTCAGTCACACATGACTATCTATTGCAGCTCTGCAGTGGCACTGTGCATGTGATGATAACAGTGCCAAACCAACTGTAACTGCAGTTAAGAGCAGTCACAACACCAAGGTCAAGGAGCCATATATAGAAAGTATTTTTTCAGCTACATTAACGTTTCACACGTGGCTCTGCACTGACTGACCCCAGAAAGCTCAAGAGGTCATTAAGAGTGAGACGATTCCCTTCATTATTGTGAAAGACAAGTCAGAGTTTATGTGGAAATGTTGCACCCTAGAGGCAGTCTGTGTTTACTGCAAAACCTGTTTCTGACTTTCTTTTAATGATTTTTGACATGCCGCGGCAAAAAAAAGTCATGTCGAAAATCATAAAAAAGTCATGTAAAAAACAAATAAAAAATCATATTGTCGATAATTGACTTTGGTTTGTCCGTTTCTGGGTAGCTAAGGAAGAAATAATATTGAAAATTTGTTATTAGAGTATGCAATTTTATTCAGTTAAAACAAGAAGTGATAGTTGTTTTAGTTCAAATGCTGACCAAAACTAGACATTCAAGTCTAAAGTTCACAAAGGCCTCGCTTGGGAAAAGCTAATTTATTGATAGCCTTTTCCAAACAGCTTGTTTAGCTTGTTTCTTTGTAATTATTAGTATTTAAGAAAAAGAGCATTGTTCACATTTGACACAGAGCATTTTCACTTTCTCTCACCCCAACCCCCACTGCCTAGACAAAATAATATATAATAACAGGGAATAATGATTCACAATTAAGTGGTCACATAAAAATTAAAATAAATATTAAATAATAATAATAATAATGATAATAATAATAATAAGGATAAAGAAAAACATAAAAAATAAATTACAAAATTAAAAAAGCCAGCAAACACAAAATTAATAAAATAAAACATACATACAGATTAATTAATTAACATGTTGCATAGGAAAAGAGACATGTACATGCTTTGAAATATAAACCAATTTGTGGATGTTTAAGTATACAGGCTTATTTACCATACTTTGTAATTAGTTTTAAATATGCAGGCTGTTGTGTGGCTGTTGAGTGTGTGTGTGTGATAGAGAGAGAGAGAGAGAGAGAGAGAGACTGTATGTAGTACAATGTAGTCTGTTAAACATGTATAGAAGAAACTGAGGTTTTGTTATGTAGATGTGTACACTGAGAGTTACTGTGGTCTCTTCACATCGGCCTGCTGAGTTTGCTCGTCCCTTTGTCACGTCTGAGCTGCTGCTGCTATCATCAGCAGAAAACACACACAGACACACACACGCACACACGCACACATACACACACACACACACACACACTTACATATCCTATCTCGCATCCTGATGTGAACAAATCCACTTTGATCAGAAATGTGCTCACAAAAATATTCTTACTGTGATATTATTACTGTGTATCTCTCTCTCTGTTGTAGACACAATCAGGGAATTACATGGACACACACACACACACACACACACACACACACACACACAGTCAGACAGACAGAGAGTCTGGGCAATGTGCTGACCTCAGTAAGCCATTCCTAAATGTTGATTGTCCAGAGCCGCTAGAGGAGAGAGGACTGTGTACCTACCAGCTGCTCTCTCTGTTTCGTCCGCTCCACGCTTTCCTACTTTAATGACATAATGGAGAACACTATAAAATCCTGTAAAACACACCTTCTGATTCAGATGTTTGGAATAAATTAAATAAGCAGTAAAACATGCTTTAAAGTGTGTTTAAAAGATGCTTGTGTTCTTCGCTTGATGGGAGGAATGCATGGTACAGATCAGTCAGAAGTATAAACAACTTTGACTCCCTCTTCTTTCATACAACACATCTGCCACAATATTTCCCCGCCCCCCGGTGTGATAGTAATCTATTCACGTTGCCACCTGAAAGTGAAACTCCCAATTACAGCATATCGGTCGATGCCAAAGCGCTGCCACTCCTGCCAATGAGGCCTTTCAATCGGTGCCATCGCCCCCTGCTAACCTGCATTGTTGATTTATTCACTTGGACAGGTTTTCCAATAATAGCAACAGGTACTTTCATTCACAACTCACATTTAAACCACAACGTGAAAACAGGACACCACCTGTTCACCAGCCCGTTCTCATTCCCAGGGCGTCAAATACCGAGGCCTTGTCACAGCCGTTGGCGTTCAGTACTGCCACACAAGGCACCCTTTAGCGCTGTTATGAGATGCATCGGGCGTTCCATTAACTACAATGTAAACCCATCCGCGGCAACAGTAAACGCTCCGAGAAAGTGCGCCGGGAGTGTGGGGATGTAGTTTAAAGGGCAAAAGAGACACACACCGAGCGGGCGGGTGTGAGGGGAGGTGGATAGGTCCAACAAACACAGGGCTTTCATCCAGGAGACCGCTGTTCGTGTACCGTGCGTCACGTTACAATCAGCTTTTCATTCATGTCACCATGTTCACAACATTCAGTGTCATTTTCACTGAACAAACATAGTCTTAAGCCCAACCATGTAGTTCTTTCCTAAACCTAGCTATAGTAGTTTTGTTGCCGTAAGTGACGCCAAGGTGAATGACAAAGCGGCGGTATGTGACGAGTTGGGATGAGAACGTGTTGGTGTTCACAGAGAGGGTGGATCTAATACAACATTATATCTCTGAACACCCATCAGACTCTCGTGATGGACTACGGCCATTTTAGTTTAAACTCTACTCAGCTGGGGCGACCTCTAGCTCACCCGGTAGAGTGTGTGCCCCATGCGGGCTGAGTCCTTGGCAGCAGCCCGGGTTCAACTCCAAACCGTTTCCCTTTGCTGCATGTCATCCTCTCTCTCTCCCCCCTTTCCTGTCATTCTCCAGCTGCACTACTAAAGGTAATAAAAGCCCTAAAGAAAATAATCTTAAACTCTACTCAACTTTGGTTCTACTGCCAACAAACTTGTCCTTCTTCCCCTCGCACCACAGACTGCTGCATTTGTTGTGATCTATAAAAGAGCCTGATTAGATTTCCAACACGACCACCATCTTCCTATTTCTAATCCGGTGTTAATGTCATTGATCCAGTTTTTACAGCCGTCATGAAACTTGGTATTCAAGTTTCAGGAAATTAGATCACCTATTGTTGAAATGCATTTTCAAACGAGTCAACGCAGGGTGGAGACAAACAATTGATCCGAGTCTTGACAAACAAAATGGTGATAGATTGCACATGTATTAAAGAGCAGGGACCCTGGAAGTCAATTAGAGTTGGGGGTGCTGCGACAAACTCACCCCACACTATGAGGTCATACAATAAAAAACGGATAAAAAACAAAATATCCCGCCGCAAACATCTGTGTACTACACAGTAAACAATGAGAAAAACAATATATAAGTTCAAATATTTCTATTACAGACTGATGATTTTTTAAATTACTGATCCAGCAAGTGTGAAGCATGTGATTGGTTGAATATATGTAATTATCCAATAATTTAAAGTAGATATGACTTTGACTAACTGACTAATGATTGATTAGTTTAGTGTTTATGGCTTTATTTGGAGTTTGTCATGCAAAATAAGTGGCTTTTGGAAAATTCACCTCTTTATACTAACATTAATATGATGACAAAAGGCTACAAGTAGTTTCCAAGTGTCATTTTTGCCTTTGATAAATCACGATATTAATTTCAACCATGCTGTGAATGACTATGAAAAAAAAGCTTGGGATTGAATCAAAAATAAATCAAAACAGCAACATGAAGTGTTTTAACACTGAACTGCAATTTCACTATTTGATAATAGATCTACATTCTGGTGGAGCTTGTTTTTCCCCAACGTATAGATTCACGACAGAGGTAACGCAGTACAGACGTGAGCCCTCTTTGTGTTTGCATGAATCACTGTGTGTCTGTGTGTTAACCCCTCTGTGGCTCACACAACAAAACAATGGAGTCCAAAGCAAAGTGCTGACATGGGTCCAAGCGTGCCACCCCCCCACCCCCGGCCCCTGTCACCCGTGGGTGTATATATACCCCCATACACACCACCTCTGCAGACCATTCAGTGGAACCCTGCGACACACAGTTCACCAGTTTGGGTAGGTCAAACCAGTTAACAATACAGCACAGCTTCCCAACATGATGTAAGGTTCTCTGATGCTACATATCAACTAACAACAGGGAGTCTTAATTGGCTGCAGTGAAGACAGAGTGGCTTGTTTATTACCTTTACTGCACATAAGGGAGTCATTTTTAAAACAAATCAAGGAAAGGAAATAGCAGGTACAAGCCTTAGAGAAAGCTAAAATGCCACCTAGAGTAGCAGACAGGATGACGCATAGCTGGTTATTTATTATACAGGTTTGTTTTTTAGACTTTTTTTCATCAGTGTCTGTGTATTTCCCCACAGGTACTACTGAAAAACAAGACAAAAATGGCTCTGACAAATCCAATGCCCATGGGCCCTTGGAAGGTAAGCATACAAACGCTTAACACTACATTACCCATGAGCACAGGGAGCAGCAAGAAGTTCCAATGCATGATGAGGCACAGTTTCAAATATTATGTGTCTTTTTTGTGTGTGGCTAACTCACCTTCATTCATCCTTTTGCATTGTGTTTTACAGATCACCGTGTACGATCAGGAGTACTTCCAGGGTAGGCGTATGGAGTTCACCGCCTGCTGCCAGAACATCATGGAGTGTGGTATGGAGAACATCCGCTCCCTGAAGATCGAGTGTGGCGCGTACGTACCCAGAGAGCATTTCCCCACTTTTGGAAAAGATAGAGATGATTTAAAGGGGACATATTATGCTCATTTTCAGGTTTATACTTGTATTTTGGGTTTCTACTAGAATATGTTTACATGCTTTAATGTTCAAAAACCCTCTGTCTGAAATGCTCCGTTTTAGCACCTGTCTCTTTAAGACCCCCTCTCGAAAAAGCCCAGTCTGTTCTGATCACATGTTTTCTGATCCAGGCAGCCCACAAAAAACTGAGTGGGTTGTCTTATTTCACAGTTTATGGGTTGTTAGGCACCCCAGATACTCAAATGTCTGAGCACAAGCACTGAAATTTTTTTTCATATGTCCCCTTTAAAAACAAAAATGGAGCAACTTTTTTAGATTCTGAAATTGTTTATATTTCCTTGATTTCTGACTTTATTATTTTCACTCTCTGCTTACAGCTGGGTGGGCTACGAGCACTCCAGCTTCGTCGGCCAGCAGTTTGTCCTGGAGAAGGGAGACTACCCTCGCTTTGAGGCCTACAGTGGCAGCAACTCCTACCGCATTGAGAGGATGATCTCCTTCAGGCCCATCTGCTGTGCTGTAGGTTTAACATACAACACAGTAACAGTTCACTTTAGGCTTAACTTCATCGCAGGTTGTGCTAAACCTTTTCTCCTCCTTTGTACAGAACCACAAGGAGTCCCGCATGACCATCTTCGAGATGGAGAACATGACCGGTCGTCAGTTCGAGCTGTGTGATGACTATCCTTCTCTGCAGGCCATGGGCTGGATGAACAACGAGGTTGGATCCATGCACATTCAGAGCGGAGCGTAAGTCCATCCTCACGATGTTTGAAGCTTTACACACCTTCAGTTTGTCCTGAGCAACAGCTGCAAACATGCACTGGCTGGAGATATTGCACAAGAGTCTGCTTTGGGCACCTTCAGCTTCTTACATAACTATTTTTAACTACTTGATTATGTAAGTGTAAATGCATGTTCTTGTTTATTTCTGCAGCTTTGTGTGCTACCAGTACCCTGGCTACCGTGGCTACCAGTACATCATGGAGTGTGACTGTCGCGGAGGAGAGTACAAGTGTTACCGTGAGTTTGGCTCCCACTCCCAGACTCCCCAGATTCAGTCCATCAGGAGGATCCAGCACTGAGAGGGGGACGCTTCCATCACACTTCCTTATCTCCTCCTCCTCCTCCTCTCCCTCCTCCTGCACTTCCATCCCTCCTTCTCTTCCTCCTCTCCCCCAACCTCCATCTCCCTGGCTCCGTTGGTCCGGCTAGTCAAAGCAGGATCCCGGGCTGGACTTCAGGTGCTTACTGGTGTCAGTTGTTCAACAGCACTTTTGCATTTTTTAAAGAAACATCACAAAAGAAAGGAAAGATGTAAGAAAGACAGAGTTGAGAGAAAAAGCTGAATCAGTGTGAAAGAGAGGCCTCATCTGCCGAGGTTGGCTGCAGAACGGTGAAAACACCTCAAAGTTTTTGCTCTTTTTCATCTCTACCATTGATGGCACCATCATCATCATCATCGTCATTGTCTTCTACATCAACATGATCACCAATCTTGCTGTTATACTGTGATTTCTGCCTATGTTCAAGACGATGAATAAAGAGAAAGAGCAAAGAAACAGAGAGATTCACAATACGAGTGACATGTACCTCAATTACATCTTTGTCTTGTCTTTCTATACTGACACTTTGATGCCACTGGTGAGCCGCAAAGCTCAAATTATAATAATCAACCTGCAAAACATGAACTTTAGTAATATTAATTGGACAAAAAATCTCTTTAAACCCCACTGATCTGTCATAGAGTTGTCCAACTCGACAGAACTTAATTTAGTTAAGTCTCAAAGTTTTCAAATATATCAAATATGTGGTATATGAATTTTTGGGAAATAAGTGAAATTGTGTACAAGATATCTGCAATATTTGAATATGATTAAATGGTGCAGCCATAAAAAAAAACATGGCGACATGAGATTGACTATTTCAGTAAAAATCCTAGTGCTTCAACGAAGAGCTGGGATAAATTGATACAGAATAATTAAGACGTCAAACTATTTGGAATTAGATGATTTTATCCATCTTAATGCTAGTTAAGGGGAAATTAAAGGGAAAACCTGACATTAAGAGGTTAAATACCCACAAACAAACTGCATTTGAGTAGGGTTGACCTGTCTTGTCACATTGTATGTGTATTGCACACTAAACCAGAATCTGAAACTTTCTGAATCAGAATCAGAAATACTTTATTGATCTCCAGGGGAAATTGGGGCATTATAGTTGTTCCTGTATAAACATAAAGAAATGTAAGAAAATAGAAATAAAGGAGTATGTAATATGTAAATTATGTACATATTGCAACAATATAAAAAAAAAATATATAAAGAAATATAAGTACTAAAATTAAACATAAGAAAATGAGAATATAAAACATGTGAAATATGAACAAAAATTTGCATTAAGACGTGCGAAATATATAGTATATAACCACTGTGCAAAAAAGTAAATACAAAATTCTTATAAGTAAATACAAAAAGCTGGGAAGTGGGATCTATTAAGTGTGTTAAATATAAATGCCAGAATAAATAAGAAATGAATAAGAATATTTCTTGAAATGTGCAGTATAAAGGCAGTATTATTACAACTTGCACAGTTGAATTATTGCACAACTTATTGTACATTTAAGTCAGTATTTTATATATATATATATTTAAATTGGGAGTTCAAAATGTCAGAAACATGCGTCTAAAGCTTTTTATGGATGCAAAATGAATTTCAGTGCAAACTGACAATAAAATTGTATCATATCGTATCGTATCGTTAAGGAGAATAAACAAATCTATAACAACTAAGATAGATTAAAATGGGTCCATGTTGTGAGCCATATTTGTGAATGATATGGGAAATTTACAGAAGTCTCAGTCTGCCTCACATCCTACCTATTGATGAAAAAGATCCAGAAAAAGCCTCTTTGGTTGGAGTCGTTGCTCTCTACCATAACACAGGCTGTAGATTGTTTCAGAATTATATTACTTCCTTGCAAAATTTAAGTTTTAGATATATACTTAAGAAGCAATCACATTTGTTGTCCCTGCATATATAAGCTGAAATGTCTTTTAATTGTCTTGCTATTTTGAAAACTAATTTACTTTGGCTTTAGCTGAAAAATTATGATGGACAGATGCTGTGATAATCTTTAAATGTTACATGTAGGCCTACCAGTATTGGAAAGTGACCAAGTACATTCACTCTTGCACAATTTTGAGACACTTGCTCTTTACTTGAGTATTTCCATATCCTACTTAATACTTCAGTGGGAAATTATTGTCATTTTAACTCCGCTAACTTTATCTAAGAGTTACTTCAGATTAAGATTTCACATCAAATAACTTATGATGACTTTATATAATGATTTGATATAGTTTCAACTACAACATAATGCAGTCGAATTAGATCCAACTAAGCCATCGAAAGCATTAAAATATTCATTACACACTAATGCACTGTAATAGCCTGTAATAATAGCTTTAAGACATGAGCAATTTTGCCTAATGAGTGCTTTAAGTGTTAAAGTAAGTAAGTGTTAAACTAAAGTAGTTTTTTTCTGATAATACTTATGTTCTTTCACAACTGTGATATTGGTAAGGGGTGATTTATTTTGGTAGTATTTCTAGAGGGGAACAGTCAGGGAAAACACAACCGTTTGTCCAACAATGAGTGTAGATAGATAGATATATAGATAGATAGATAGATAGATAGATAGATAGATAGATAGATAGTAACTTTATTGATCCCGAGGGAAATTCAAGTTTCCAGCATCACAGTTCCATATTGCAAAAACATGTTCGTAAAAAGGAAGTAAAATAGTTAGTAGTGCAAAGTACAAAGTACAAAAAAATATATACCAGATATCAAAATACAAGGAGATGAAGAAAACTGTTAAAAGTGAATATAGTGCAGGATAACAGCTGTGATACACAACTATTAAAAAAGTGAATATAGTGCAGAAGAGACTGTTAAAAATTAGTATAGTGCAGGGTATTCCAATCATTAAGCAATAAGCTCATTAGGCCTCTGCTATCACGTTTCACATTTTGTCCCTCGGGATAATGATGAGAGTTATTGATTTGGTTCATTTGGTTCAGTAAGTAGAACTACTTGCTCCTCTCACGAGAGAAAATATTGTGTTTGGTATTAACATGAAGGACATTAAGAGTGACTTGATATTGAACAATCTGATACTGCTGGCAAATTTTTTCATCCATGCATCCAAATGGATGAAAATGAAACCCTTATTTTCCGTTTTCAAAAGGGACCTTGTGGACAATCATCTCAGTGCTTTAAGACTAATGAAAGGATAACATGCAAAGTCTCTCCTCAGAGCTTATGAAGAACGGAACATATATGATGATGACCCCTAGAGCTACTATGCAAGAGAGCAGTCTTATTATTTATTTATTTATGCATTTCTTTTTTGTTCCTTTAATTATTTTCTATTTATTTTTATTATTATATAATTTTTTTTATAATTTAAGTTATCTGTCCTATACAATTGTGCCTTGTATGTTAGAAGTATTGAGTTTATATGAATTATCTTCAATAAAAAGAAAATATATATATATTTTTAAAAAGTAGTACCCTTGCTGCCGGAAACCACCAGAGGACGCTGTTCTCTTTATACTTCCGGCTGAGGCGCCAATGAGAATTTGCGACAGTTGTTGCTTCTTCACGGCTGATGATGACATGTCAACAACAAACATGGCGACCAGCAGCGACTATTGGGAAGGTAAATTATGTTCCAGCTAAAACAACAAGTACATCTTGGTTTGTTCTTTACCCATACGGGTTAAAACAGTTTAACATATTAGATGTTACATTAATAATCTACATATATCCGCTGGGATATAAAGATATCTTTAACTGGTTATACAAGCAGACTCCTATCTGAAGTCTAGCTACTCTACTAGCTTGAATTGTAAAGTTTGTGTAACTTGAGTTGGCTGTTTGACCCTCTGCTGCCTGTTTGCAGGAACAAGGTTTATACAAACCAAAGTGCAGCAGCTTTAACAATACAAATCAAACACAATGTGAACTTCCTAATTCATTGTTTTGTTTTTACTTCTTAATCCATAACCCAGCAGAGATGTTTGCACCTATTGTCATTCATTGTTGATCATAAAATAGATTAGAATAGAATAGAAAGCTTTATTGTCATTGTATGTACAGTTGCCACTTCTGGTCAGTGCTTTAAAACAAAGACTAAACGAGGCAGATAAAACATATATCAGGTAAAACACACACAGTTATAAAGCAAATAAAACAGAAATGTTACACTAGAAGTATAAAATATAAAAACAGATGTAATGTAAACAGTGTTAATTGTAAAATAGGTAGGGTAGATGTAATAAATAAAATGTAAACAAAGGTAGTTGCACTTGAGGTGTATATTGCATCAAGGATATATTGCACAGACAAATGTATTTCACATTCAGTGTATTAATATTGCACAGATTTATTGTTTGTTCAGTGTCAGTATGGCCCAGGGAAAGAAACTGTTCGCGAGTCTGGAGGTGCAGGCTTTCATTGACCTGTAGCGCCTGCCAGAGGGCAGCAGGTCAAACAGGTGATGAGCTGGGTGGGAGGAGTCCCTGAGAATAGTTGTGGACCTACTGAGGTGATTAACTCATTAACAAATGAATGTTCATCACCAGGGTCTGAAATTAACCTTTTTCCGCACCTGCCACTGTGGCAGGTCACTGAACATTTCTACCAGCCACTCGTGTTTTTTGTCTGCCACTTCTGAAATCTAGGTAGAACGCTTTAAAATTGTAAACACTGAGTCAGTGGTACCAGACTGTAGAATTATGGAATATATCATGTAACCTTAATCCATGACTATATTTGGTAACACTTAATTTTGCAGCTCCGCAAATTTCATGGTAATTAGGTGATAAATAGCAAGTAACCTATTTGAAATTTCTGTGGAATTACTGCCAAATTACCCCAATATTTACCTCAAAATGTATCGAAAAACTACTTTATTATAAACATAATTTAATAATTATATGCTAAAATAGTATATAATGGTTAAAATAAGCCCAAAACTAATAGAAGACACTTCTGATCAGGCACAAATCTCACCATTGTGAGACTTATTGTCTAAACAAATGTAACCTGGTAGCTAATGTCATGATTCAGGGAGTTTTTTAAAGAAATTTCAAAGAAGTTATTAAGCTAATTATTATCTATTTATCAGCAGACATGGAAATAAAGCAAAAGTGTTACCATATATTTAATTTAGGCTTTAGAATTGCTTTTTAAAAATAATATTTCTTAATATGTGGAAAACCTGTCTGCTATGGTGGCAGGTGACCTGAAATTTTCACCTGCCACAGCCAACATTTACCCTGTATTTGGCAGGTGGCAGGTACTAATTGCATTCCCTGTTCATCACACATATCTTCTAACTGGAGGACTGTCAAACTATGGTGTTAAACCTCCCACAAGGTAAATAACTGATACGTGCTGGTGACTTTATAGCTTCCAAAATGACATGCAAAACATTTACTCAGTGAGAGTCTCCCTTTGGCTACAGCAATGTGGCCCAAATGGTGTAATTTCATGTCTGGGTCAAATACTAAAGCCCATGTCTTGTTTGCCAGTTTGTACACCTTATGCCATTGCAAACTAAATGCCAACAGTGCCAACGTCAAGCCATATCTGAGCCAGATCAGTCTGCTATGTAGACTGATTATTTTTTTGGTGTCTATATGATGCCTTCTATTTTGTCTGCTTCTTATTGCCTGTTTTGTGTTTGTTTTTTAATAATTTAGTTGGTCTGCTTCCATGTTGAAATGTTCGTCTTGAGTGCTTCTCTGTTTCTTCTCTCAGATTTGCGTAAACAGGCCAGACAGCTGGAGAATGAACTGGACATCAAGCTTGTCTCCTTCAGTAAGCTCTGCACCAGCTACAGCAGCAGCAGCAGCAGGGACCAGCGGACAAGAGACAGCAGGTCAGCTGCTCACTCTTCACTTCATTTTAACTACTCTGACTTTTGCTGACCTTGGATATAGAACTTAATACAACTACTATCATTTTTGACTACCATAAACAACAATTGTTTTTACATTTCTACTGAAAAACAGATGTTACACAATGTTTAAAGGTTTCTTTATACGATATCCAGAGCATTATTATAGCATCAAACAACTATTTGCTATGTAAAGATATAGAGGAGTAATGTCTACCTGAACAGAGATTGAAGTCACTCTCCCTCTGTGTGGGTTGTAATCAGAGCTTCTCCGTAATTTGTTGACATAGCCGGGCCGGCCACGTGTGCTTTTAGTGCACGTGAGCGTGCCACACTGGCTAGCTCACAGCCGCCGCTCCACACTGCTCTCATACCGTGGTTACAGCTGATAACAGTTGCGGAAGTGTAGCACCCACCATCCAGTTCCCTCCCAGGTAAACACTGTTGGCTCTGTCAGCAGTGTTGCCATTGTTTTCATGTCTAGCGCTGTTAGCACCTTTAGCTGCGAGCTGCCGGCTCAGTCGTTGCCAAGTTGAGACCTGTGTGGAGGCAATAGAAATAATACCTACCTCGCATTGAATACCTTTTAAGTAGGATATTTAGTATTTTTAACTATTACCAATTTAATTTGTTGGCCAGAAATTAATCACATTTTTTTTATCCTCTTGCAATTTTAGATGTTGGTGTGAATTATATTTTGTTCCTGTTTAATTGTGTTGCTCTAGACTGTACACTTAAAATTTTTTTGTCTGACATACAACTGTATTTTTTATAGTTTGAATGACAAAGAAATTGAGCGTAAACTTGACCTTTAGCATCCTTTCCTTTTCATTCTTAAATCAGGTCTGACTCTGTTGGCTCATCTCAAGACAATATGCTCGTGGCCATGACTACTGAGCTGGAGCAGCTATTGGCCAATGTAAGTCAAATATCACACATATATGGTTGCTAACAGCCATAGTTGAAGGAGTTTTACGGTTCTCTTCAGAAGCAGCTGTTTAAGCCTCGAGGGGACAGAGTTGATGTGATGCCAAAAATATCAACAATTTTAATTTATAATCGGTGTTCTCCAATAGAAAAAAAGCGAGAAACCAGCCATAGCTGATTGTGTCATCCTGTGTTATATATACTGTGAGAGCTACTGTTTATTTTACAGATTGTACAAACTAGATTAGAATTGAGGTTTATGCTTATTATAATACATTCATGTTTACTTTGAAATACATTTGACTGTCTATAGCCTGAGAGTCTAAATTATAATCTTGCCAAGTTAATAAAATTCGACTTTTAAGATCACTTACCCCCCAAAAGTAATTGTTTATATGGTTACTTCTTTTCAATATTATCTTGTTTTTTGCAGCTTAGCTCAGTCAATGACAAGATGGCAGAATACACAAACACTCCGGGGGTTTCGTCACATAACGCAGCGTTGATGCACACCTTACAGAGACACAGAGACATCTTACAGGTAGGTACAGTTACTTCACTTTCTTGTATTACTTTCTCACGCTGAAAAGTGTTTCAGCTCCACATGTGAGTCTTTTTTATTTCTGTATTTTCCATATTTTTAAGTAGAAACATTTGTGAAATTGTACTACATTTTGGCTTTATTTTGGCTTTATTTTGGCTTTTACTTTATCCCTCAGGACTACACTCATGAGTTCCACAAAACCAAAAGCAACTTCTTCAGCCTGCGGGAGCGAGAGGACCTACTCGGCTCTGTTCACAGAGACATTGAGTAAGCATCTTCATACATCTCTTGACAATAGATTAAAAAAGATACTGTATATTGTTAACAAATGCAACATAATCCTTGTATGGTTTTCTCCATTCACCGCGACATTGCAGTTTGCCAGTCTTGTGCAGGAAACCAGTGTTATAGATAGGAACTGTTGATGAAAAATGGACTATGCAAAACACAGTTGCCAGAGTCCTCACAATATCTAACACCTGTCCTGATGTCTTTGCATTTGCCACCAATACAAACAAGGGTTTTGGCTCTGTTGAGATTTCCAAATCCAAAACACATATTATCTCTGTATGCTATCGCCTTCCTAATTTCACTGGCTGGGAAAACATCAACTGATGTTTTCCTTGACAAGTAGTTACGTCAGTTGCAAATGTGCTCTTGAAATATGAACTTTATTTTTAATTTCCTAACCTCAATCTTGTTAACAATATTTTTGGGTTTCTGACATTTTTGTGTGCACGTTTACATGTGAAGTCTCATGCCCTCTTATCGGAGAATGCCACTCTCCGGTAAACTGACCTTAAAGGTTTGAATCCACCGTAATTCTCAGTGAGTGAATTGGGATGCAGCTGTACGATTGTCAAGTTAAATGCAATTAAGTCTCTCACTAGCGATTTATTTTATTGATTAATGTGTTGATTATTTTCTTGGTTTATAATTTTCACCATAATATGTCAGAAAACAGTGAAAAATGCCTGTCACAAGTTCTCAGAGTAAAAGTGATGTATTCAAATAGCTTGTTTTTATCTGACAATCAGTGCAAAATCAAAAGATATTCAATATCCTTTGGTAGAAAAACCAAGAAAACCTACAAAAATTCACATTTAAGAAGTTGGAGCCAGTGAGTATTTTGGCGATGTTGGTTATAAAATGATTTAAACTATTAATTGATTTTCGAAATTGTTGCAGATTAATTTTCTGTCAACCAACTAATCAACTGATCATTTCAGATCTACATAAGTATGTTGTTTAAAATTATGTTTTGTAATGTAAAGCCTACTGTAGGAGAAGCTCTCAAATATGATTCAGACGTTTCTTTAACATTAATGTCAACAGGAAAAAGATAGTTAGATAATAAAAAATATGTTATTTGTATCTTTATCTCTAAATCATTGAATTTTTTTTATCTGTCTCGTAAATCTCCCAACTTTATGGAAGTGCAATACTAAATCACTGGAGTATTCTTTTAAGTCTGCTTTGTGTTGGCAGAGTCAGTCTTTCCTTCCTTAAGCCCTTCCAACCCTGGTTTGCCTTCCCTTCTTTTCCTATCTCTTCCTTCTCTTCCTCTCCTCCTCAGTGTGGACGTTTGTTATGTTATCTTTAACCAGAAGGAGGCAGAAATGTCCAGTTTGTAGCTGAGTTCCCCCACCCTTTGATAATCTCTACTCCTTCTATCATGTTTCATCCTCTAATGAGAGGCACCTCTTCTTATTAGCCTACCTCCCTCCCTCTCTCTGTCTCTCTCTCTCTCTTTCTGTCTGTATCTCCTGCATCTCTCTATCTATGTCTGTATCTCTCTCTTTCTCTGGGGATATCTTTCCTAAGTGCCTTCTACAGTAAATCAAACCGCAAGGCTTTCATTCAGCCCAAACTGAGGTAGAGTGGTTACATCTGGCCTGGCTGTTCCAGAGAAATGCTTCATCAGAAGAGGAGAGGGGGAGCGAGACAGTCAGACAGAGGGGCAGAGAGAGAGAGACATTGTCCTGATCTGATGTTGACTGATTGCAAAAATGATGAGAGTCAATTTTAATTATCCTCATAGAGGCGAGAGATATGGAGGAACAGTGAAGGGGAGGGGGGCAACAGAAGAGATAATGGATGATGAATTGATGATTAGTCCAAATCGGGAGGGGATGGTGTAAATAGGAGATGGAGGACAGAGTTGTGGGTTAAGCAGAGCTAATCACTTGAAAGCCTTAACGCAGGAAGTACATAATCAGCATCCAGGCATCGGTTAATAGGAGGGAGTGGAATACCCCTTTCAGGCTGAAGCAAAGGCTGGGGAAAACTTGTTTTTGGTGCTGACTCCTTCTGTTAGGCAACTGAAAAGCTGCTTAAAGATTCAGTAGGCAGAATGTTTTTGGCATCATTGGGCAAAAATTCCATAATAACCTTTCAGCATATTGTAATTCAAGTGTTCTGAGAGAAAACTAGACTTCTGCAACTCCTCATGGCTCTGTTTTGTGGCTTTAAAAAATCTAGCCTGTGACGGGAGACTTTGGCCAATCACAGGTCATTTCAGATAGACACCATTCCTATTCAGTGTTCCTATTGGCTGTGCTCCGGCTGGTAGGCGGTGCTTGGTATTTCCTCAACTTATTTCAACATGGCTGCCGGGTCACAAACTTTCCCATTTTACAGCTGAACAGTGCACTACAAGATGATTCTGAAAACATTTGTGGAGAGAAATAGGCATTACAGTAACAGAATATTGATTCATATTTGATCAGCGCTGTCTAGTTTGACCGTTTGGTCGGAGTTCACAAGTGATTGACAGCTGCTCAGAGACGACAGGCTCAAGATCAGCTCTGACTGCTTGTTTTCCTCCGGTCTGTGAAATCTTGTAGATGCCGTTAGGAGCACCGGAGGACACAGAGGCACATGATTTTATTCAGATTACCTGCACGCACAAATACAGCCTAACAGACCTGCCAGCATGTCTGTAGACTCTTAGTCATATTATATAAATGTTGCTTCATGAGGGCGTCCAGTGGCCTAGTGGGAATGACGTGGACCCTGTTTAATTCTAGCTTGGGATCTTTGTTGCATGCAGTACCCCTCACCCTACATTTCCTGTGTGGATCTCTACTGTCTCTATCAAATAAAGGCAAAAAATGACCAAAAGAAATCATCATTCGCTGTATCCTATTACTAGTTGTCAATCCAATTCTCCATCATTTAATGTTTGTCTCTTCTGTTTTCTTACTCAGGTCCTACAAGAGCAGCACAGGAGTGAATAACAGAAGGACTGAGCTCTTCCTGAAGGAACATGAACATCTCAGAAAGTAAGAGATTTCTTAGAGGCACATTACACCTTTCAAACTAAAATACCACAAATAAAATACATGGCTACAACACAACATATCATTTAGAAACACTGGAACAGAAGGCCGAGGGCTGCATTCGAAATCCCCCCTTATAGACTATATAGTGCACTCTATTTACTGTCCGCAATTTTTTTTTTGTTGTTTTAGGGCTGCATCTAATGATTATTTTCATTGTCGATGATTCTGTTGAGTATTTTCTCGATTAACCGATTAGTTGTTTGGTCTATAGAATGTCCGAAAATGGTGAAAAATCGGCGTTTCCCAAAGCCGCAGATGACATCCACAAATGTCTTGGGTGCCGTGCAGTGGTTAGCACCGTCGCCTCAGAGCAATAGGGTGGCAGGTTCGAATCCGGCTTGGGGCCCTTCTGTGTGGCGTTTGCATGTTCTCCCCGTGTTAGCGTGGGTTTTCTGCGGGTTCTCCGGTTTCCTCCCAAAGACATGCAGGTTGGGTTGATTGTTGACTAGCCCGTAGGTGTGAATGTGAGCGTGAATGGTTGTCTGTCTCTATGTGTCAGCCCTGTGATAGTCTGGCGACCTGTACAGGGTGTACTCCACTTGCGCCCAATGTCAGCTGGGATCGGCTCCAGCACTTCTGCGACCCTGAATAGGATAAGCGGTTACAGATAATGGATGAATGAATGTAATGAAAAGAGGAAAGTCTATGGCATGTACACTACTTTTTCTAACAGTTCAGACACAGCCTAAGTAGCGTTGTGGCTTGTATGTAGTATTCTATTCTGTCATTTGGTATCTGAGTCCATTATGACAATCACTGGGATCAGTGCGCCTTATGGAGAGCCAGTACAGTGAAGGTGATTTATATAAAACAGTGTAACTACAACTCCTTAGAAAGCTTGTAATCTATTACTTAATAAAATGAAACCTAAACTAGCGTGTGAAAGTTGTTGGGTTATCTGTGACTGGGCAGTGTGGTGTGACTATGTGATATAGTGTTTGTGTGTGGTCGTATGTACATGCATATATGCATGTATATACGACCACATGTATGCATACAGACGAAGGCAAAGTTGTTAGTACCCTTCCGTTAAAGAGAGAAAAACCCACAATGGTCACTGAAATAACTTGAAACTGACAAAAGTAATAATAAATAAAAATTTACTGAAAATGAACTAATGAAAATCAGATATTGTTTTTGAATTGTGATTCAACAGAATCATTTTAAAAAACAAACTAATGAAACTGACCTGGACAAAAAATGATGGTACCCCTAGAAAAGATGTAAAATAATGTGACCATAGGGACATGTTAAGGTGTGTTCTGTAAATAGCATCACAGGTATCTTCAAACTTGTAATCAGTCAGTCTGCCTATTTAAAGGGTGAAAAGTAGTCACTGTGCTGTTTGGCATCATGGTGTGTACCACACTGAACATGGACCACAGAAAGCTAAGGAGAGAGTTGTCTCAGGAGATCAGAAAGAACATTATAGACCTTCATGTTAAAGGTAAAGGCTATAAGACCATCTCCAAGCAGCTTGATGTTGCTGTGACTACAGCTGCACATGTTATTCAGAAGTTTAAGGTCCATGGGACTGTAGCCAACCTCCCTGGACGTGGCCGCAAGAGGAAAATTGATGACATATTGAAGAGACGGATAATACGAATGGTAACCAAAGAGCCCAGAACAACTTCCAAAGAGATTAGAGGTGAACTCCAAGGTCAAGGTACATCAGTGTCAGATCGCACCATCCGTCACTGTTTGAGCCAAAGTGGACTTAATGGAAGACAACCGAGGAGGACACCAAATCATAAAAAAGCGAGACTGGAATTTTCCAAAATGCATATTGACAAGCCACAAAGCTTCTGGCAGAATGTCCTTTGGATAGATGAGACAAAACTAGAGCTTTTTGGCAAGTCACATCAGCTCTATGTTCACAGATGAAGAGATGAAGCATCCAAAGAAAAGAACACTGTACCTAATGTGAAACATGGAGGAGGCTCGGTTATGTTATGGGGCTGCTTTGTTGCATCTGGCACAGGGTGTCTTGAATCTGTACAGGGTGCAATGAAATCTCAAGACTATCAAGGCATTCTGGAGCGAAATGTGCTGCCCAATGTCAGAAAGCTTGGTCTCAGTTGCAGGTCATGGGTCCTCAAACAGGATAATGACCCAAAATACACAGCTAAAAACACCCAAGAATGGCTAAGAACAAAACATTGGACTATTCTGAAATGGCCTTCTATGAGCCCTGATCTAAATCCTATTGAACATCTGTGGAAGGAGCTGAAACATGCAGTCTGGAGAAGGCACCCTTCAAACCTGAGACAGCTGGAGCAGTTTGCTCACGAGGAGTGGGCCAACATACCTGTCGACAGGTGCAGAAGTCTCATTGAGAGTTACAGAAATCACTTGATTGCAGTGATTGCCTCAAAAGGTTGTGCAACAAAATATTAAGTTAATGTTACCATCATTTTTGTCTAGGCCAGTTTCATTAGTTTGTTTTTTTAAATGATTCTGCTGAACCATAATTCAAAAACAATATCTGATTTTCATTAGTTAATTTTCAGTGAATTTTTATTTATTATTACTTTTGTCAGTTTCAAGTTATTTCAGTGACCATTGTTGGTTTTTCTTTCTTTAACGGAAGGGTACCAACGATTTTGCCTACGTCTGTATATGCATGTACATGGTTTACTGGACACGTTGTTAATCACGTTACCTTGAGGCTGCTGGTAATATACTTCTCTAACACTTTCTCATGACTGCACTCAAATAGAGGAAGATTGACAAAGAATGAAAATGAAAGAGCAGAAGAAAAACGTGATGTGGTGAGGAAAAGATATGCATGTATATACGACCACATGTATGCATACAGAGGTAGGCAAAGTTGTTGGTACCCTTCCGTTAAAGAGAGAAAAACCCACTGGAGCGAAATGTGCTGCCCAGTGTCAGAAAGCTTGGTCTCAGTCGCAGGTCATGGGTCCTCAAACAGGATAATGACCCAAAACACAGCTAAAAACACCGAAGAATGGATAAGAACAAAACATTGGACTATTCTGAAGTGGCCTTCTATGAGCCCGGATCTAAATCCTATTGAACATCTGTGGAAGGAGCTGAAACATGCTGTCTGGAGAAGGCACCCTTCAAACCTGAGACAGCTGGAGCAGTTTGCTCACGAGGAGTGGGCCAACATACCTGTCGACAGGTGCAGAAGTCTCATTGAGAGTTACAGAAATCACTCGATTGCAGTGATTGCCTCAAAAGGTTGTGCAACAAAATATTAAGTTAATGTTACCATCATTTTTGTCTAGGCCAGTTTCATTAGTTTGTTTTTTTAAATGATTCTGCTGAACCATAATTCAAAAACAATATCTGATTTTCATTAGTTCATTTTCAGTGAATTTTTATTTATTATTACTTTTGTCAGTTTCAAGTTATTTCAGTGACCATTGTTGGTTTTTCTTTCTTTAACGGAAGAGTACCAACGATTTTGCCTACGTCTGTATATGCATGTACATGGTTTACTGGACACGTTGTTAATCACGTTACCTTGAGGCTGGTAATATACTTCTCTAACACTTTCTCATGACTGCACTAAAATAGAGGAAGATTGACAAAGAATGGAAATGTAAGAGCAGAAGAAAAATGTGATGTGGTGAGGAAAAGGTTTCAAAGCAGAAGAAGTCAAGCCGCTTCCAGCAATGTGTTCCCAATGTTTCTCGGAACCGTTGAGCAATTTGGTCATCAAAACGAAAAAATTAAATAAAATGTTTGAGTAAGGATTTCCCGATCAAATTTGTTTTTGGCCCCGATCTGAGTCCTTTAATATTGCCAAAACAGAGTCTGACTTATATTGATCTAAATGTTGAATTAATATGTATCTGACGCACTGAAATAACAGCTGTACAACCTACCTAATCTGACATTCCTTAATTTTCACGAGCTATTTGATCCAAATATTTAGGTCAAAAATATTATGTTTAGAAGCTTAAATTATTGATTGATTGTCTGATGATTGATTGATTTATATGAATGGAGTTTAACTGTGAGAATGCTACTCTTGAAATGCATGTGTCAGCATCAGCTAGAGACGTATCACTCTGATGGAGTTGTTGAAACTACAGAAAGAGGAAGTCTTAATGAAGTATTGGGCCCTGGAGGGATGGACACCACTCTACCAAAATACTGTATATTCCTGCATTTGGTCTTTTGATGATGGTGGTGTCTAAAACACTTGGTTCCAAAATCTCTTATAGGTGTTTAGTTGGGTTCAGATCAACTCGTCAAACCATTCAGTGATTTGTCCTGCCCTGTATGGAAGCATCTGCATTTGTTATGTTTTCCCACTTACACCCAAGTGTTCTGTTTTTTTTTTTTACCCTTCTTTTTAGCCACAGTAGTGAGCGTAGCGATAGCAATGACAGTCTGTTGGTCGCTCAGTCAGTCATTCAGTATACCACTTTGGTCCAGACTGAATTATCTGAATTATTGGATGGATTAAAAGAAGATTTTGTGCAAACATTAACTGTCCATAGAGGATTTATCCTAATGACTTTGGTGATCCCCTGACTTTTCATCTAGTGCAATCATCAGGTCAAATTGTTAATTTGCCCAATACTTTAGTTTATGATCAAATACTATGCATTTATCCGTCCAGATATATCCATTTCACTCCTGAACACCTTTATTTACGCCTCATATAAACAACGTTAAAAAAAATGCAGCCAATTAATTCATTGACTTCATCACTTACAGTAAAACTGTCTCGGTCACCAGCAGTGAGTTCAGATTTGGTCAGTGTAATGTAATGCAATCAATGAAACTGATTTCCTCTGCATACATGCATGCACACATTCATAAATAATTGTTTCCTATTCAACTCACATTGAATAATTAAATGTGGCGCAAATACGGTGGCATTTAAAGCAATACCAGAGATGTTCTTAATAAATACAACTACTAGGTATACGGTACCTACGTGTTTACAGATGTTTTTACTGCAAAACTATTTCACACCATGCTACCTACTAATTATTTATTACTATATTGTTGGTTGTCAGAGGTTAATCTGTCCAAAATAGTTCAATAAAGACAATAAAACAGTCATCTTCAACACAGTTTATTGTGAAACAAAACAGGAAAATGTATAAAGAATGCTGCAGAAACAAGTCTTTTTCTACATCTTGATTTGATTTTCATTTGGAGGTTTTTTATCCTGAGAGATGGAGAAACACAGTTAAAATGCTTGTACAAGCACACCTAAAAACACAAAATGTATACTTTAATACTCTCTCTAATTAATACTCTAAATCTCTGACTTCTTACCTCAGCTGATGTTGACCTTATTCCCTGAACCAATGGCTCCTGAGTTATCACCTTTAACTATAACCTTAGTAGTGTTGCCGACAGATGCATGATCTGCCAGTCCTCCTGTTGAAATATGAAGAATGAGAGAAGGAATTAAAAACCACATAACCTCAGATTTTAGTTTAAAAAATGCTGATATCTGAACATGAGTAATCAATCGGAAATAAACTGTTAATATTGTTCTTGCAATACAATGAATAAATCACCTTTTAGTTCATATTTGTTGTCCGCTCCAATGCATCCAGTCGCTGTATTCTCTCCTCCTACTTCGATGCCGATGGTGTTGCCCAGAGATGCGTCTTTTCCGAGACCTCCTGTAAGAGTAGTCATGAGACAAAGAGATTTAATGAAACTGTCAAGACAACCTGACAGAATAGTATAGTCACACTAGGATTTACCTTTAACGTCAAATTCATTTCCAGCACCAACCTGCCCGGCGTTGTCGCCAATGGAAACATCTTCGGTGTTTGCAACGCTTGCCATTGTTCCTGCTGAAATGTAGACAGTCAGAAAATGACTTAGAGGAAAGTAAAACAGTGATTGTCTTAAAAATGGGTTCAGTCAAAATGTTGTACACTTATTTAGAGCGTATTGGGTATCTCACTTGAATTATTTAACTTTAGCACAGAGTCTGACATAGCCTCAATATAAAATGCAAAATATGATATATGACAGACACACACACCGTCTTTATCTTACCACTGGTTTCAGTTGTTGGTCCTGTGCTGTGAGGTGAGCTTGTTGCATTGAGGAGAGAAGACTCTGCTTTTATAAGTGTGCTGCACATGCACGGTCATGTCTTTGGGGGTTTAGTAGGCGAACATCCTTAATCTGGTTAACAGGTGTTTTTTGTTTGTTCAGCAAAACTCTTTTGTTCCCACCTAGTCTAAATGGAGAACTGTGACATTTTGTCTCGCAGTGCTGAGGTTCAATTTCAAAAACTTTTTTTTAATTCATACTCAGAAATGTTCTCACGTGGCTGTGAAGGAGGCCCATGGATTTGAAGAAGTTATATGTAATAAGCAAGCAATTCAAAGGTTATATCAATTGTAAGTCTAGCTTTAACCATGCATGTACATGGTTTACTGGACACGTTGTAAATCACGTTATCTTGAGGCTGGTGATATACTTCTCTAACACTTTCTCATGATTGCACTCAAATAGAGGAAGATTAACAAAGAATGAAAATGAAAGAGCAGAAGAAAAACGTGATGTGGTGAGGAAAAGATTTCAAAGCAGAAGAAGTCAAGTGAATTACAGCCGCTTGCAGCAATGTGCACCCAAAGAGAGAGTCTTAATGAAGTATTGGGCCCTGGAGCATCGGCATTTTTTATGTTTCCCCACTTACACCCAAGTGTTCTGTGTTTTTTTTTTACCCTTCTTTTTAGCCACAGTAGTGGCTGTAGCGATAGCAATGACAGTCTGTTGGTCGCTTAGTCAGTCATTCAGTATGCCACTTTGGTCCAGACTGAATTATCTAAATTATTGGATGGATTAAAAGAAGATTTTGTGCAGACATTAACTGTCCATAGAGGATTTATCCTAATGACTTTGGTGATCCCCTGACTTTTCATCTAGTGCAATCATCAGGTCAAATTGTTAATTTGCCCAATACTTTAGTTTATGATCAAATACTATGCATTTATCCGTCCAGATATATCCATTTCACTCCTGAACACCTTTATTTACGCCTCATATAAACAACGTTAAAAAAAGTGCAGCCAATTAATTCATTGACTTCATCACTTACAGTAAAACTGTCTCAGTCACCAGCAGTGAGTTCAGATTTGGTCAGTGTAATGTAATGCAATCAATGAAACTGATTTCCTCTGCATACATGCATGCACACATTCATAAATAATTGTTTCCTATTCAACTCACATTGAATAATTAAATGTGGCGCAAATACGGTGGCATTTAAAGCAATACCAGAGATGTTCTTAATAAATACAACTACTAGGTATACAGTACCTACGTGTTTACAGATGTTTTTACTGCAAAACTATTTCACACCATGCTACCTACTAATTATTTAATACTATATTGTTGGTTGTCAGAGGTTAAACTGTCCAAAATAGTTCAATAAAGACAATAAAACAGTCATCTTCAACACAGTTTATTGTGAAACAAAACAGGAAAATGTATAAAGAATGCTGCAGAAACAAGTCTTTTTCTACATCTTGATTTTCATTTGGAGTTTTTTTTTTTGTTTGTTGGTGTGCCATGGTCTTTTGGACTGGGATTTCCTGAGAGATGGAGAAACACAGTTAAATTGCTTTTACAAGCACACTTACAAACACAAAACGTGTACTTTAATACATCCAAACTGTGTCCTTGTGACAACTAAAACTCCTCCTTACATTAGTTGATGTTAACATTGTTCCCGGCACCAATGTCTCCTGCGTTGAACCCAATCCCTGTGTTTGCTGCGTTGCCAATATTAATTTCAACTCCTCTTCCGCCTGTCGATTTACAGAGAAAAATAAAAGGAATAAAATCACGAAGACTGTTAATCTCAGATCTGTAGTGTACAGCTTCTAGTCTCATACATCAGTCAGAAATCATGAAAGTGCCCGCTACAAGCATCTGCAGGACTCACCGCTCACATTGCAGTTGTTCCCTACACCAATGCCTCCTGCATTCCCTCCAACTGTCATGTTACTGATGTTGCCCATACCTATTTTGATTCCGTCTCCTCCTGTTGAAATACAAATGGAATATATTGGCCAGCCCAGGCCAATATTAAGTATCTGCAGAAATATCTATTTGTGTTTATGTTGGACAGAGAAAGCAAGACATTGCAGTACAGAAAAGCCAAAGATACATTTTAGGTAATGAGTGATGCCAATACTTTCATTTTCCAACTAAGCTGGCTCAGTACATCTGTGCGTTCCACTACCCATACTACCATATTATTTAGTATGCCAGAAAAAGATTTAGTATGTCAAATGCAGTATGGCAAAAATACCAGGATGTCCTACTACATCTGGTCAAATTTTGCAGTATGCAACCCAGCATGCTTTTCTGACTATTCTGATCCACAATACTCATAACACATATTTATAGCCCAGTTTGTCATTTATTTGGGATGGTAGTCCTCAGAAATTCTTTAACAATCAAAAGTGGGTCTCAAGTTACAAAAGGTTGAGAACCCCTGGTCTACATGATCAGAAACCCCTGTACAGTGTTTTGGCGTATGATAAGCCTTCAGAGTCATTACTCAAACTGGCCTTACTGTGGCGTCGGTCATCGTTGCACTAGAACTTGAAGCGACATGCCTTCACCAAGTCTGCCCCCTTGTATTTTTACAACAAAACAGAAATCATGACTGCGCCCATTTCTGCCAAACCCCCCAGAGAACTCACCCATCACATTGCAGTTGTTCCCTGAACCAATGTTTCCTGTGTAGGATCCGGCACCCATGTTACTTATGATGCCCATATACACTTTAGCACCTTTTCCTCCTGTTGAAATACAATGAATGATGAATAGAACAAAAACACATAAACTGTTAATCTTACTCACAGCTTTAGTGTACAGATTCTAATCTTATTACATGAATAACGAATCACAAATCATGAAAGATCCCATTTTTATTAACTTCCCAACAATGTGAGACACTCACCGCTCATAATGCAGGTGTTCTTCGCACCGATGTCTCCTGCATTGTCTCCAATTGTCATGTTACTTACGTTGCCAACATTGACTGCATTTCCTCCTGTTTCACACAAAAATAATAAATAGATACACTCATCATTAACTGCCCACTCCTACTAAATTGATATGAGACTCAGAACTCACCCCTCGCATTGCCGGTGTTGCCTGAAGCAGAGTTGCCTCCAGTTTCACCTCCTGTGTTACAATAGTTGCCAGTATTTGACTGGGATCCTGTTCCTCCTTTTAAATTACAGAGAATGACCAAGAAATTAGAAATTAGCTCACTTAGTAGCTTTTTAAAGGGGAACTCCACCAATTTTACACACCAAAGTGTGTTTACAGGTCTTGGGAAATACTACTGTATTTAAGAAAAACGTTGTATTAAGCCTTTTGTGGCTCCAGAATGAGGGTTATGGCTAGAAAGGATCCGTCTTGTGTAAAACTCTCGCAAGAGTTTGTGTTCATGTGTTTACGTTCTGCAGGCAGCCTTTTTTTCCTGAGTCACTCCAAATACAACAAGAACGTGACGTTATATTTACACAAGACGGATCCCTTCTAGCCATAACCCAGAGGGAGCTGCGCAAAATTCGATAAATTGCCTCAAGTAAAGTCCCTTGCCACTTGCATTGTGGGTAATGTAGGCACCAGGTTTTGTCAAGGAAGAAGAATTTTGTGGAATTTGTGCTGCATCGATTTTTATACTTCAAAAAAAAAAAAAAGAAAAGAAGCTGTCCATCGTGAGTCTGACAATGTTGTAGAAATACAATATTAAATCGATGAAGTCTTTTGGACAATAGGACAATAGGAGAAGTACAACTCACCGCTCACATTGCCGGTGTTCCCTACACCAATGCCTCCTGCATTCCCTCCAACTGTCATGTTACTGATGTTGCCCATACCTATTTTGATTCCGTCTCCTCCTGTTGAAATACAAATGGAATATATTGGCCAGCCCAGGCCAATATTAAGTATCTGCAGAAATATTTATTTGTGTTTATGTTGGACAGAGAAAGCAAGACATTGCAGTACAGAAAAGCCAAAGATACATTTTAGGTAATGAGTGATGCCAATACTTTCATTTTCCAACTAAGCTGGCTCAGTACATCTGTGTGTTCCACTACCCATACTACCATATTATTTAGTATGCCAGAAAAAGGTTTAGTATGTCAAATGCAGTATGGCAAAAATACCAGGATGTTCTACTACATCCGGTCAAATTTTGCAGTATGCAACCAAGCATGCTTTTCTGACTATTCGGATCCACAATCCTCTGCACAGCGGATATATGAGCAAGAGGATCAAAGTGCTAAGGCACGATGTTATGACTACATAGAATGTCCCAATGGTATGCATACTGCATGCAACAGTACATACTTTGTAAGGGCAGCTGCATTATGCACTAAAAGTAAAAAGAAAAAGTATGCAATTTGGAGCGTAGCCAGTATCTTGGTCAGAGTTAAAAAAAAAAAAAAGACTAATTTAAGGGGTATTTATCAATCGATCTTTATCTCAATATCAGTATCGGCCTCAAATCCAGTATCGGTGCGTCTACATCAGCTATTCTCAACCACTGGGCTGGGGCCCACTGGTGGGATGTGGAGATAATGCCAAATGTTTTTTTTCTTCAAAGTCTGACGGCTGCTATTCTGTCTTTCAAAGCTAGAAGATACTATCATATGAAACTAGAAAAAACTTAAGGAATCCATTGGTCCCAACCATGTCGTGCTAGCTTATCGGGAAGGAGGCTAAATACGCTCCCAATTTACGCTAATTTTGTTGAGGAAAAACTGGCATGGCCATTTTCAAACGGGTCCCTTGACCTCTGACCTCAAGATATGTGAATGAAATTGGTTCTATGGGTACCCACGAGTCTCCCCTTTACAGACTTATATGTCTCGGATGCAGTGAAACAAAATAGTGCGGTTTTTTAAACGAAAAAGTGATATTGAAGACAACCCTGCACCAATAACAGCTCCAAAGCGTGTGGTGAGGAAATTTGACCCTGAATACTTTGGATTCATAATGCCAGGCAGTAATGGGTGAGGGTAAGCTGAATATTTATGTGGGTCATTACACCTGACAGTGGCATAACACATATCTATAGCCCAGTTTGTCATTTATTTTGGAAGGTAGTCCTAGGACATTTTTTAACAATCAAAAATGGCGTTTTGGCGTCTGATAAGCCTTCAGAGTCATTACTCAAACTGGCCTTACTGTGGCGTCGGTCATCGTTGCACTAGAACTTGAAGCGACATGCCTTCACCAAGTCTGCCCCCTTGTATTTTTACAACAAAACAGAAATCATGACTCCGCCCATTTCTGCCAAACCCCCCAGAGAACTCACCCATCACATTGCAGTTGTTCCCTGAACCAATGTTTCCTGTGTTGGATCCGGCACCCATGTTACTTATGATGCCCATATCCACTTTAACTCCTTTTCCTCCTGTTGAAATACAATGATTCATGAATAGAACAAAATCACATAAACTGTTAATCTTACTCACAGCTTTAGTGTACAGATTCTAATCTTATTACATGAATAACGAATCAGAAATCATGAAAGATCCCATTTTTATTAACTGCCCAACAATGTGAGACACTCACCGCTCATATTGCAGGTGTTCTTCGCACCGATGTCTCCTGCATTGTCTCCAATTGTCATGTTAGTTACGTTGCCAACATTGACTGCATTTCCTCCTGTTTCACACAAAAATAATAAATAGATACACTCATCATTAACTGCCCACTCCTACTAAATTGATATGAGACTCAGAACTCACCCCTCGCATTGCCGGTGTTGCCTGAAGCAGAGTTGCCTCCAGTTCCACCTCCTGTGTTACATGAGTTGCCAGTATTTGACTGGGATCCTGTTCCTCCTTTTAAATTACAGAGAATGACCAAGAAATTAGAAATTAGCTCACTTAGTAGCTATTTAAAGGGGAACTCCACCAATTTTACACACCAAAGTGTGTTTACAGGTCTTGGGAAATACTACTGTATTTAAGAAAAACGTTGTATTAAGCCTTTTGTGGATCCAGAATGAGGGTTATAGCTAGAAAGGATCCGTCTTGTGTAAAACTCTCGCAAGAGTTTGTGTTCATGTGTTTACGTTCTGCAGGCAGCTTTTTTCCTGAGTCACTCCGAATACAACAAGAAAGTGACGTCATATTTACACAAGACGGATCCCCTCTAGCCATAACCCAGAGGGGGCTGCGCAAAGTTCGATAAATTGCCTCAAGTGAGGTCCCTTGCCTCTTGCATTGTGGGTAATGTAGGCACCAGGTTTTGTCAAGGAAGAAGAATTTTGTGGAATTTGTGCTGCATCGATTTTTATACTTCAAAAAAAAAAAAAGAAGCTGTCCATCGTGAGTCTGACAATGTTGTAGAAATACAATATTAAATCGATGAAGTCTTTTGGATCTTTTAACAATAGGAGAAACACAACTCACCGCTCCCATTGCCGGTGTTCCCAGAATCAGTAGATCCAGAGCTGCTTCCACCTCCTTTGTTACACGAGTTGCCAGTATTTGACTGGGATCCTATTCCTCCTTTTAAATTACAAAAAAATAACACTATATTAAAAATATATATATTTACACATTTCCTCTAGCATAGAGCTGTGAAGTGACAGACATGAAATAGCTAAACAGCAGGCTTCTACTCTCTGCAACTATTTGACAAACAGATTATTATTGATACTCACGCCAACTGTAAAAACTGAAAGACTTCATCAACAACAACCAGTGTGCAGAGGTTGAACTCACCGCTAATATTGATGACATTATTAGCACCAATCTTCCCTTTGTTGGACCCAACAATGATGTCCTTGCTGTTACCGATGCTGTGTTCCATTGTTCCTGCTGAAATCTAGACCGAAAGTAAAACAGTGTCTGTCATAAAATGGATTCAGCCCCCCAAAAAACGTGCAATTATTATCTTACCTCTGGTTTCACACTTTTGTCCTGAGCTTGTTGATACGAGGAGAGAAGACTCTGCTGTTGTGAGTGTCCTGTGCAAGTGTGTCGATGACTTTGGGAAATGAGAACTTCCTTATTGTAGTTTTGTTCACACAGTCTAAAGAGAGGAGGAGTGGTTGAGATACGCTACTTGACATTTGAAATATACACAGACACACATACATCAATTTACTGAACAAAAGAAATGGACAGGAGATGTTAAATGACATTTAAGATATAGATTTGAAAGGTTTGTAGGAGTTATTGGAGAATGGTTGACTTTGGGGCTCTGATATAATTCAGTATTATTATCGACCTTCAGTGGAGTCATTTTGTGAAGATCTTAATACATTATATTGTGTTAATATGTTACAAAAATGTGTCCATTTTATCCATTGTCTGAAGTAAAACATAATAGTTATTTACATCAACATCAATTTAAATTTCATGCAAGTTTGCAAATATTTGCCATATTGTGATACATGCAGTAATCTGCACTATATTCTTATTGATATGGTGATATTGATTTTGACCATATCACCCAACCCTAGTTGACATTAACATTTTAACTGAACACCCAAATAATGAAATATATTGCAGTTATATATATATTTATATTATATTATATTATATTATATTGGTCCTGTAACTGGCCTCAGTAGTTTGACTGTGTCACTATCTACAATGTTGTCCATACAAGTAATTTTAACTGCACAGTTCAAAGTTTGAATACATTTGATATCTTGACATTAATCTCTTATTTCATATCCAAGTTCAAGACTAGAGTACACCTCACGAAATCTCAACTATTAGAAAAAGGCATATTTGCCAGAGATCATTTCCTTCAATCTTGTATAATCTTTTCTGTATCTTTTTTAAACGTAGAGCACCTCATAGATCCAGAATTTAACCAAGACACATAGAGTATATTAATTTTGACATTCACTCACACTTAGCCCCAAAGTGACTGTTGCTCAGTGACGTCTGCTGACTTTACAACAAACACAAAGCATTTGCTCATCTCTTCTGCCAAACTGGCAGCCTAGTATAGACAAGTATAGAGCTGAGTGATGGATTCATTATTGATTATTTTTTCTCTAGATAAATGTAAAATAAAAACCAAACCATTGAAATACATCTAGGTGTTTATTGATTCAAAATAGTATGCTCTGTATTCTCTATCAACTCAGCATCCCTCTGTAGTAATAGGATTTGCTCCCTTTATTATGACACAACTAAATTTGAAGGGAGATTAGTTACAAACCCAACTGCTGGTATTCAGTTACCTGATAAAAACTACATCACAAGGACAAAGCAACATCCGAAACAAATTCATGACCATGTTTGGATGAAGGACGACATAGAAGAACATTTTCAAGGCACTGAATATATATATACATATATATATACACAGTAAGTACAGTAAGGTCAGAGATAGTAAAAAAAAAAACGGTATCACACAGCAGATGGATTTTAATTTCTCTTTTATTTATTTTCCATTCATCTGATAAATGACATGTCATTTTTGCCGATTTGAAATCAAGCATCTAACGTTTGTTAATACTTTGTTTAGACATTTGAATTTCAATTATGTGTCTATCATTTTTAGAAGAGTTGTCCCTTATCTGTTGGAGGGTGATTTCCTAAAAGGGAGAAAGACAAAGAGAGTGAGAAAGATGAGAAAATTCACATTATGTAGTTTTACAATGATACATTCACAGGAAAAAATTACATTAATAATGTACATTGCTGCTCCCTCTTAGTCAATTAGTCGACTTATTGGTCGTTTTGGTGTTAGTCCACTAATATTTCTTTAGTCGGTTTTTATGCTTTTTTCATGCTGAATGAATTATTTCCAAGAAACTTATGAGCATATCTCTGGTAAATACAAGATTTAAAGTGGTGTTTTGTGTGATTCTTTGTGGAGAAACTCAGTTTTACAGATCTGTCGATTAAATGAACTCATCGAGTAGTCGACAAAATCGTATGAGTGTTAGTCGACTAAGAATTTCTTTGGTCACTGACAGTCCTATTAATATATATGAATTATATAATTAACATAAGCATATTATATGCACACATCTGATGCTATGTCCAATGTGGCAAGTAAATCTCTGACTTCTTACCTCAGCTGATGTTGACCTTATTCCCTGAACCAATGGCTCCTGAGTTATCACCTTTAACTGTAACCACAGCAGTGTTGCCGACAGATCCATGAGCTCCTCCTGTTGAAATATGAAGAATGAGAGAAGGAATTAAAAACCACATAACCTCAGAGTTTAGTTTAAAAAATGCTGATATCTGAACATGAGTAATCAATCGGAAATAAACTGTTAATATTGTTCTTGCAATACAATGAATAAATCACCTTTTAGTTCATATTTGTTGTCCGCTCCAATGCATCCAGTCTTTGTATTCTCTCCTCCTACTTCGATGCCAACGGTGTTGCCCAGAGATGCATCTTTTCCGAGACCTCCTGTAAGAGTAGTCATGAGACAAAGAGATTTAATGAAACTGTCAAGACAACCTGACAGAATAGTATAGTCACACTAGGATTTACCTTTAACGTCAAATTCATTTCCAGCACCAACCTGCCCGGCGTTGTCGCCAACGGAAACGTCTACGGTGTTTGCAATGCTTGCCATTGTTCCTGCTGAAATGTAGACAGTCAGAGAATGACTTAGAGGAAAGTAAAACAGTGATTGTCATAAAAATGGGTTCAGTCAAAATGTTGTACACTTATTTAGAGCGTATTGGGTATCTCACTTGAATTATTTAACTTTAGCACAGAGTCTGACATAGCCTCAATATAAAATGCAAAATATGATATATGACAGACACACACACCGTCTTTATCTTACCACTAGTTTCAGTTGTTGGTCCTGTGCTGTGAGGTGAGCTTTAAGGTTGCGTTGAGGAGAGAAGACTGCTTTTATAAGTGTGCTGCACATGCGCAGTCATGTCTTTGGGGGTTTAGTAGGAGGAACTTCCTTAATCTGGTTAACAGGTGTTTTTTGTTTGTTCAGCAAAACTCGTTTGTTCCGACAGAGTCTAAATGGAGAACTGTGACATTTTGTCTCGCAGTGCTGAGGTTCAATTTCAAAACGTTTTTTTTTTTTAAATCATACTCAGAAATGTTCTCACGTGGCTGTGAAGGAGGCCCATGGATTTGAAGAAGTTATATGTAATAAGCAAGCAATTCAAAGGTTATATCAAATGTAAGTCTAGCTTTAACACACACAATCTAAACAAAGTTGTTATATCTCATCACTTATCTAAATGCTAATTGAGGCACATTACTACTTTTTTTTTTTTACAGATAATGGATGGATATGAATAATTAAAAGTACAGTGTCTAGGATTTGGTGGCATCTAGTGGTGTGGTTGCAGATTGCAACCAACTGAGTACCCTTCCGCTCACTCCTCCCTTTCCAAGACTGCAGTAACGTGAGCCGCCGAGTGCAAAACCGTGGTAACACCGTTCGCTTCGCTCAGATCCGAGGTCTTGCTGCCACGCTCATGACTCATTCCACACAGGAAACGGAGGCACGCCGTTCACACGGTCGATCCATCTTCTAACTTTAATGATAGTTCAGTTGTGCTGCTGGCTCTGTAGTCAAATCTGCACAAATTGTGACATTGTTGATTTGCATATTTTCCTTCCCCTTTTTGAAGAATGTTTGTGAGTTGGGACTTTGAACGGACACCTTGAGCTTTTTGTCACAGACACCTAGTGACACAATAGTTTGACTGTCACTATCTACAATGTTGTCCATACAAGTAATTTTAACTGCACAGTTCAAAGTTTGAATACGTTTGATATCTTGACATTAATCTCTTATTTCATATCCAAGTTCAAGACTAGAGTACACCTCACGAAATCTCAACTATTAGAAAAAAGCATATTTGCCAGAGATCATTTCCTTAAATCTTGTATCATCTTTTCTGTATCTTTTTTAAACGTAGAGCACCTCATAGATCCAGAATTTAACCAAGACACATAGAGTATATTCATTTTGACATTCACTCACACTTAGCCCCAAAGCAACTGTTGCTCACTGACGTCTGCTGACTTTACAACAAACACAAAGCATTTGCTCATCTCTTCTGCCAAACTGGCAGCCTGGTATAGACAAGTATAGAGCTGAGTGATGGATTCATTATTGATTATTTTTTCTCTAGATAAATGTAAAATAAAAACCAAACCATTGAAATACATCTAGGTGTTTATTGATTCAAAATAGTATGCTCTGTATTCTCTATCAACTCAGCATCCCTCTGTAGTAATAGGATTTGCTCCCTTTATTATGACACAACTAAATTTGAAGGGAGATTAGTTACAAATCCAACTGCTGGTATTCAGTTACCTGATAAAAACTACATCACAAGGACAAAGCAACATCCGAAACAAATTCATGACCATGTTTGGATGAAGGACGACATAGAAGAACATTTTCAAGGCACTGAATATATATATACATATATATATACACAGTAAGTACAGTAAGGTCAGAGATAGTAAAAAAAAAACGGTATCACACAGCAGATGGATTTTAATTTCTCTTTTATTTATTTTCCATTCATCTGATAAATGACATGTCATTTTTGCCGATTTGAAATCAAACATCTAACGTTTGTTAATACTTTGTTTAGACATTTGAATTTCAATTATGTGTCTATCATTTTTAGAAGAGTTGTCCTTTATCTGTTGGAGGGTGATTTCCTAAAAGGGAGAAAGACAAAGAGAGTGAGAAAGATGAGAAAATTCACATTATGTAGTTTTACAATGATGCATTCACAGGAAAAAATTACATTAATAATGTACATTGCTGCTCCCTCTTAGTCAATTAGTCGACTTATTGGTCGTTTTGCTGTTAGTCCACTAAGATTTCTTTAGTCGGTTTTTATGCTTTTTTCATGCTGAATGAATAATTTCCAAGAAACTTATGAGCACATCTCTGGTAAATACAAGATTTAAAGTGGTGCTTTTGTGTGATTCTTTGTGGAGAAACTCAGTTTTACAGATCTGTCGATTAAATGAACTCATCGAGTAGTCGACAAAATCGTATGAGTGTTAGTCGACTAAGAATTTCTTTGGTCGCTGACAGTCCTATTAATATATATGAATTATATAATTAACATAAGCATATTATATGCACACATCTGATGCTATGTCCAATGTGGCAAGTAAATCTCTGACTTCTTACCTCAGCTGATGTTGACCTTATTCCCTGAACCAATGGCTCCTGAGTTATCACCTTTAACTGTAACCACAGCAGTGTTGCCGACAGATCCATGAGCTCCTCCTGTTGAAATATGAAGAATGAGAGAAGGAATTAAAAACCACATAACCTCAGAGTTTAGCCTAAAAATGCTGATATCTGAACATGAGTAATGAATCGGAAATAAACTGTTAATATTGTTCTTGCAATACAATGAATAAATCACCTTTTAGTTCATATTTGTTGTCCGCTCCAATGCATCCAGTCGCTGTATTCTTTCCTCCTACTTCGATGCCAACGGTGTTGCCCAGAGATGAAGTTTTTCCGAGACCTCCTGTAAGAGTAGTCATGAGACAAAGAGATTTAATGAAACTGTCAAGACAACCTGACAGAATAGTATAGTCACACTAGGATTTACCTTTAACGTCAAATTCATTTCCAGCACCAACCTGCCCGGCGTTGTCGCCAACGGAAACGTCTATGGTGTTTGCAACGCTTGCCATTGTTCCTGCTGAAATGTAGACAGTCAGAGAATGACTTAGAGGAAAGTAAAACCGTGATTGTCATAAAAATGGGTTCAGTCAAAATGTTGTACACTTATTTAGAGCGTATTGGGTATCTCACTTGAATTATTTAACTTTAGCACAGAGTCTGACATAGCCTCAATATAAAATGCAAAATATGATATATGACAGACACACACACCGTCTTTATCTTACCACTGGTTTCAGTTGTTGGTCCTGTGCTGTGAGGTGAGCTTTAAGGTTGCGTTGAGGAGAGAAGACTGCTTTTATAAGTGTGCTGCACATGCGCAGTCATGTCTTTGGGGGTTTAGTAGGAGGAACTTCCTTAATCTGGTTAACAGGTGTTTTTTGTTTGTTCAGCAAAACTCGTTTGTTCCGACAGAGTCTAAATGGAGAACTGTGACATTTTGTCTCACAGCGCTGAGGTTCAATTTCAAAAACTTTTTTTTAAATCATACTCAGAAATGTTCTCACGTGGCTGTGAAGGAGGCCCATGGATTTGAAGAAGTTATATGTAATAAGCAAGCAATTCAAAGGTTATATCAAATGTAAGTCTAGCTTTAACACACACAATCTAAACAAAGTTGTTATATCTCATCACTTATCTAAATGCTAATTGAGGCACATTACTACTTTTTTTTTTACAGATAATGGATGGATATGAATAATTAAAAGTACAGTGTCTAGGATTTGGTGGCATCTAGTGGTGTGGTTGCAGATTGCAACCAACTGAGTACCCCTCCGCTCACTCCTCCCTTTCCAAGACTGCGGTAACGTGAGCCGCCGAGTGCAAAACCGTGGTAACACCGTTCGCCTCGCTCAGAGGCCATCCTTACCATAATAACACTACTTAAGGACCAACGGAAGTCAGACGGCGGCTGGAGGTACCATGGTTTTGCACTCACGTTACCGGAGAACAACCCAGTCTCCCTACAAAATGACGTTGCTATACAACTTAACTACTTTTTTCAAACATTTCAAGTGAAACGTATTTTCTCCCGGATTACAGTCGCAGTTTTAAACGTGTGGTTAACGTTGTAAATTGAAACAAAAGAAAACGAAAAACGCAACAAAACTATTTAGTTAGGTTTAGGCAACGACACATCATGGTTTGGCTTAAAATGATGTTTCACACTGGACAAGAATAGTGGTCTCCTGGGGGAAAGTCCGTTGTTTGTTGGACCCATCTAACCTTTCCCGCTTGTTATACTCGTTATTATTCCATGTAACTTTCAATAAAATATGTCCCCTTACAAACATAATTGAGAATGTAGTTTAGTTGAATGGAAACAACGTTTTTAGGAGACGGTTGCGGGGATTTACGTTGGCCTTCAGGTAACATAAAAACGTGGAAGGCTCTCTCTAGAGCCAGTGTTAGGTTTGTCCGTTCTGGGGTACTGTAGAAACATCGCAGACTCTGTGAACAGGACCCTCTCCCTATGTAGATATGAAGGCCTCATTCTAAGCTAATGAAAACACAACAACTCTTAGTTTCAGGTGATTATACACTAATGAAAACATAGTTATCAATATTCTATTCCATTTCTGCTAATAGATCCCCCAAAATGGTACACACTGGCCCTTTAAATGGATTGATGACAGATTTGAACACAAATAGCGGTCTACACCTCCGATATTTAGTATCATCTTTCAGCCAGTGCTGTGACATATGATTTGTTGGACTGTTTTCTAAATCTGCTTATTTATTCAAGTGATATTTCACAGCAGACCCTGATGTTCATTTAGCATTTGACATATCAAAAGCAGTAGTCTTATTATGACAGTAAGTCAAATGTTTAATATGAATTACTTCCAATTTCAGACTCACTCATCTTTTTTAAATGTTCCTTTCTGAAACCACAAAATTACCACAAGTCACGAGTTTCAGTTCTGACTTTAACCGGAACTTTTGGTTCTGGTTAAGCGACTGTATGACCCGAAGCTTCACTTTCAGTTTGAGTTTGTCTCAACTAAAACTTGTGAATCAGCAATGTGGTGGCTGGAAACAGCACGGACATCTAATCATAAATCAGAAAAAAAAAAAAAAAAAAAAGGATGATAATTATGTTTTCTTTGGTTTTAAATAATAATGTTTTAATCTTAAGAATAATTTTAGATGCTGGCTGACTTGGGATCAGCCAGCTATTTTGCTATTGTCAAAACTTCCTTGAGAGTAAATATGTTGTTTGAGTGTGTTTACGTGAGGAAACATTATGTAACGGAGAAAACACCGGAGGCTTATTTTAAGTTGTTTGAGTCAGCTCTCCGAAAGTTCAAGTTTCTTTAATTTAGTGCTAGGATTTTAGTGCTTGGGCCCAGCTTTGCTAGAGCAGCTTATTTTAATAATCTTATTGAAGCCATGCATTTGTTTTTATTTATTTCTTTTATATGATCCACTTCTCAATCTTCTTTTTGAAAATGTTACCATGTCCGTTAGATCAATAGCATCAAAGGATCAATCATATCTCTGTCCATAGGTTTGGATACAGCCCCACCTTGCTGCCAATCTGTCATAATACACCAATTCACTTGCCTGATTATCAGACAGAATTGCCATTTTTGTTATTATTAATTTCATTCTATTTAAATCACTGTAATACTCGAATATGTGGCCTGTGATTCAGAGGTCTAGAAGCAGGCTTCCAATCCAAACACCACCTCGCCAAATTCCTTAACGGAGACAGTGTCGCAATTTGCGATCTTCTTCCAATCCAAATGATTACAATCATGTGTAGTGTTCAGCTGCTGCTTAAATAAATATGATTTGCATCCAACTCTACAATCATTTTAGAACGAATAAAACATTTTATTTTTTTCCTTTTATTTTGAAAAACAAAACTAAGAGCCTTGTTGTTTAGTAGATATAATCTTTACAATATTCACTCATGCTAACATTTGCTAATTAGCACTAAACAAACTACGGCTGAGGCTGATGGGAATGTCATCCTAAACCAAAGTATCGGACATATTCAAATTTTTACATGATGGTGGTGCTTGATAAAAAGTCAGGGGGGACCACCAAAGTTATTAATATTCATTCTGAGGGTGACAATGTATGTCTGAACCAAATTTCATGGTAGTCCATCCAAAACTTTTTGAGACGTTTCACTCAAGCTTGGGACACACCAACCCAACATCAAAGAACTAGCGGCGAAGGCCTTCCGTTGAGTCGCCTCACGTCGCCTGTGTCTTGGCCAAAATGCTGCACGTGAACCCACCGCAAAGACGACAGCCGACGGCCAACTACCACGTACGTTCTGCGCCTGCGTGAGATGAAATATCTCTCCACACAAGCAGGTGTTGGTAGTCTGTATTCGTCATTCAAAAAGGGAAAAAGGGTGGCGTCGTTGTTATGGTACTTACATGAAGTAAAGCAGCGTTTGCCAACCATTTTCCTCATCACTTAGCTTCATTCCAGATGACCATGTCGTGAACTTATGTATATTTGACTGATGAGATGAGATGAAGATGAAACATGAGAAGAGCCTTCTGTGTTTTTCCTCTTGACTTCACACGTTGGCTTGCTTTCCTCACTTCCATTTCTCTTCTCGCGCACTGATTCGTTTGAGTTGATCACAAAAGTCAGTGGACTTCATCCTCTGGGGACCATGAATGTCTGTACAAATTGTCATGCCAATCCATCTCATATGTGTTGAGATATTTCAGTTTGGACCGACCAACACTGCCATCCCTAGAACCACACAGCTAGCATGGCTAATTATCATTCAGCTGCCGCTCAGTTTATTAAAAATCTAGAAATCAACTCTCAGTCTGGCTGTTCTCACAGACAAAGTGTAGACTGACATCCTTGTTCATGCTGTCTCTGTGGAAATCTCATTTTGAGGTTTGTTGGATTGTATTTCAGCCTTCGAAACAGTCGATCACAGGATCCTCATTGATACACTTAGATGGTGGGTTGGTCTGTCTGAGGCCGGTCGTACCGTTGTTGTTTTATTTTGGTGTTTAGTTGGTGATCAGATGTCTGTTTTTTATTAATCAGACTTCTAATCTATCTTTCCCGTGTTCCTAGCGCTCAGCTTTAAATTAAAAGACAAAAAAACAATGAAATAAACAATGCAAAGACAGTTTAATGCAGCTATTTCTTTAATATTAAAGTTGAAGAATCTTTAATCTGATTTCAATGCATGAATAAGATTTCCATCATAAGACATAATTTTTGGCCGAGTGGGTCATGATCTGTTGGATTGCAATTTCCTAAGAGAGAAAATAGAAAGAAAGGGAGAGAGAAGAAAGAAGGGAGAGCAAGATGGAATAAAAATATTGATTATAAACAACTGATGCATTAACAGAATATATTAACACACCTAAACATGCCATATGCACATGTACACATTCAATACTGTGTGTCCTATGTGACCAATAAATATGTGCTCTTCACTCTTACCTCAGCTGATGTTGATGCGGTTCCCTGAACCAATCGATCCTGAGTTGTTACCAACAGTAACATTACTGACATTGCCAATATTGGACTTGGCTGCAATTCGTCCTATTGAAATACCAGGAATACAAGAGAGTGGAAACAGTTAATCATGCTCAGATTGATATGTGCTGTAATGATGTCTGAGTAATGAATCAAAAATAGATTCACCCACATTGCCTAGCAGCCGTATGAGAAAGATAACCCACCGGTCACATTGTAGACGTTCCCTCCTCCGATGCATCCTCGGTTTGTTCCAGAAACATTAATGTTGCTGACGTCACCCAGAGAGACATTTTCTTCAATATCACCTGTAGAGGACGATATTATAAAACTGTCTACCACAGAAAATAGACTCTCAGATAAAGATGCTCAGTTAAACTTACCTTTAACATTGTACTCGGTCCTCGTTTCATTGCAACCGTTGGAAATGTTTCTGTTGTTGTAAGATACTGGTCGGGCTGAAAAGTGGACAGATGAGCCTAAAAAGATGAATAAAAATGATGAAATATAAAGTGTTGTCCTGTAAAATCCCATGGCAACACTTGTTGCTACTGTCTGGCTGTAATGTTTTTGATGTAGGACTGTTCTGCATTACCACATCTGGGACACAGCATCAGCTTAATGGGTAACATTTATGTAAACAAACAAAGTAAATGAAGATAGAGCAGTTGACTCAGGCCCTGTTCAGACCTGGTATTAACATGCGTCCTCAGTGATTGGATCACAAGTCCACATTCAGAGGTGGTCTGGGCTACATATGGCCACATTCTTTCAGCAGTGTGTACGCGAATGTGACCTGGGCCACATTAAGGATATGAACAGACAGGCAGACGTGAGCGGTTGTCTGCCTCGCAGCGTGGAAACAGCCTTTGTGCTCTTAATAATCTAAATTTTAATTCATTCAAATATATCTTATCTATAGGCTACATATCTACAGACTATCAGACTAGGCACGCAAAGTGCATTAATATCATACTGTTGGAGTTGTGTCAGTGATTTTGTTCCGGTGCTTTGCACGGAGATGACACTCACACATTCGCTCTCTCTCATCCCCCGCTCTCTGAAGCTCTGTACCCCGCTGTTGCCTGGTAACGGCAGCGGTGCTGGCGGCACGGAGGTCACCGGGGACCGCCGGTACAATAACCTTATATCTTGGTGTTAATAGAATGTACACAAATTCACAAACATATAGGATGTTACTACTGACATTCATGTAATATTACGTCACAACGGCTGCTGTATTAACCGTGTGTTCACTACGTGTTTATTTGCATAATAGAGCGGTGGTCACTGGAAACGGATGTGGAGACGTATCCTAATGCCAGGTGTGAGCAGACGTACTTAAAGCTGTCCACTTGTGATCCGATCACTCAGGACGCATGTTAATGTCAGATCTGAACAGGGCCTCTGACATGAAGCCAAGTAAGAGACTGACTCATGTAGAGTCTGAGATGGTAGATATGAGGAGATATGAAGAAACTATGGCTGCCCCCTCTTAGTCGATGAGTCAATTAGTCAACTAATTGGTCTTTTTGATCTTAGTCGACTAAGATTTCTTTAGTCGATTACTCTGTTTTTATACTTTTTTCATGCTGTTGCATTTTTCCAAGAAACTTATGAGCACATCTCTGGTAAACACAAGATTTAAAGTGGTGCTTTTGGAGAAACTCTGTTTTACAGATCCGTCGATTAAATCAAATAATCGATTTGTCGACAAAATCATATGTGTTAGTCAACTAATAATTTCTTTAGTCGAGGCCAGCCCCAGAATAAACAATGCTGTGCTTTGCCAGGTATCAAATACAGATGTGATTCTGATCTGTATTTCATTATTGATCCAGCTTATGCCCTCATTTCCACAGAATCTAAAAGGGGAGGAGAGAGTTTGTTTATCAGTTTTACATCAACATATTTTCAATAGTAACACCACTTATTCATAGCTCTGCAAGAAGATGCATATTTAGCAATTACTTGGAAAAGTGATGCTTGTATGCAACATGCTGAAATACAGTTCTGTGGTGTGAACGTTGTGGATATTTGATGTCCGTAGCGTTGTGGTAGGAACAGCCATTTATTGTAATCATGTTCTCTTAGTACTATTCTCTGTTGTTGGTGGCCAGACTCACCATTTCTGTATAAAACTCAGGAATGTATGAGTACAATCATTTGTGTGTACTTAGTTTTGTAATTATTTGTGTGGTATTTGTGTAGTGCCAGACAGTCCTGATGTGTACACAGTGAACTATTAGCTCTATGATATAACTAAGAGTTGTTCAGCCTCTCAGCCACAACAACCAGAAGTGTTTCCCTTAAATGGATCCTTCTGTGGCGCACGTTGTCTTAAAACTCACTCTCGCCGCCTGCCACCAAATGTTAATTGTTGTCAGAGCAGCAAACACATTTAAAACTTTCCGTACCACTCTGCTGCTTTTAACCTTCATCTCATTGTCTTTTCAAAGCCAGCTGCACGTTTCTGCCTCACTTACTGTATTTTAAAGCGTTTAATGTTGTTACACCAAGCTGACAGTTGGCCATTTGACTTTTCAACCTTTAAACTTTGAACTGTTGTGAAAGTGTCCCCATCAAGCCAAGTAGGCTCACACAAATCAGACCACTTTGTGAAGTTTTATAAGTAGGAAAGTACTGTAGTTTCAGGTAGAAAAAACTAAAGAAAGAAAAAAAAAAGGAACACAAACAAAAGCAAAGAAGCTGCCTCGCCTGTAAAGAATAGAGAGCAAAAGCAGAGGAGAGCAGTAGATAGATAGTGGGAGAGGTGGACGAATAGATGAGGAGGAAGTATAAAGCGCAGTATTGATTTTTGCTCTCCAGTGGAGTCGGCCAGGATGCACGCCGCTGACCTTATATGGTCTACTCGGCTCTGGACTGAACACTTCATTTTTCTGTCCATCACTTATCTCAGCAGCTAATAGCAGCTGATGTAAACCTCCTGTGTGCGTTCAGTGTCGTCCATCTGTGTGCCTATATGCACATAAAACAAATAACACAGGGATCAGGTTGCAATGCTGAAATCTATACAACTACTGTACGTGTTCGGAGCAGTTGTATTATAGAGATTAATTGGCTACGATGGGAGGTTGATTTGACCAATCAGATTCTGACTTTCCCAAAACTCCTCCATTAACCAGCACTCTTCTCCCGTCTCGCAGGAATCACAGGAAGTGCTCCTTTTATGATAATAGACACAAAGAGCTGTGTGGTTTCACAGCACGGGCTTTCCCTGTGTCCTCTTGTGTAATTCCTTGACTCTTAGACCAACAGATGATTTATAGATATAATATGTATGAAATTATATCAAAAGGTTTTTGTTAAAAGTGTTGAATGTTAAATTATAGTAGTTTTAAATGATTTTATGTAGTGTGCATTTTATAAATTTTTCTATAAATGCAGGTTTTTCAGTTGAGCTGGTCTGACTTTTTCTCTCCTTTTATGTCCACAGCTCAGATAGTCTTATTGACAATGCAATAAGGTAAGCTTTATTGACCCGTTCACTCTCCTCCTCTCCTTTTACTCTCACTCACTCAACTCAGTCACACACACACACACACACACACATCATAAGCAACGCAGCACATTCACATCTATTTAAACAGACCATCATACCTTCCTACTTTTTGGCTTCTCAGCTGAAACATTAAACTTAAACCTGCAGTAGGCAGAATATTTTTGCCATCATTGGGCAAAAAATCCATAATAACCTTTCAGCATATTGTAATTCAAGTGTTCTGAGAGAAAACTAGACTTCTGCACCTCCTCATGGCTCTGTTTTAAGGCTTTAAAAAATCTAGCACGTGACGACGGGAGACTTTGGCCAATCACAGGTCATTTCAGAGAAAGAGCGTTCCTATTGGCTGTTCATTCAACAGGCAGCTGTCAATCACACACAAGCTCCGATCAAACGGTCAAACTAGGCAGCGCTGATCAAATATGAAATGTTTCTGAAAACATTTGAGGCAAGAAATAGGCATTACAGTAACAGAATATAGATTCATATTTGATCAGCGCTGCCTAGTTTGACCATTTTATTCGAGTTTGCGAGTGATTGACAGCTGCTCAGAGACGGCAGACTCCAGCTCGGCTCTGATTGGTTGTTTCCTGGATCGGGAACCTGATCGGTCTGTGAAATCTTGAAGATGCCATTAGGAGCACCGGAGGACATCGGAGGACACAGAGGCACATAATTTTTTCAGCTTACCTGTCTCATGCACTACTGTCAGGATATAGCGACTGTTTTATGATAACTTTTTTTAATCATCCTTGCTCTTGTTTCTTCTTCCCTCCAGTATCGCCATGGCTACCAAAGAGAACATCACATTTCAGCGTGGGGTGTTGAAGTCCATTCAAACCAGGGTCACAACTTTGGCCAGTATCCTTTAATCATTTTGTCTTGAACTTCTTTACATTGTTTTTGTCTCTGAAGCTGATCTGACAGTCAGACAGTAGACTTACACCATTAGGCTCCATTTATTCCTCTTCCTGGTTGTGTTAAGAGCCCCGCTGATGTACTTTCCCTGCTGCTTTCTGTCTCTTGTTCCCTGCAAAGAAGGGAAGGCAGGCTTCGATCTTAATTATTTTCCTTCACCACACTTCCCCGCCCCTCAGATCGCTTCCCCACCATCAACAGTCTCGTCCAGAAAATCAATTTGCGCAAGAGGCGGGACTCTTTAATTCTAGGCGGGGTGATTGGCGTCTGCACCATTCTCCTGTTGCTCTACACTTTCCACTGATGGGCAACTGACGGACCGTTACTTTCTCTAAGAACAAAAAATATATCATTGTATCTCAAGGCATTTCTTTCATGTTTTCATATAGTAATTTGCTCCCCTTAAAACATCACTTTAAAGAATTATGGAAGGATTTTATTTTGAAAAGAAAAATATATCACATGAAAAAAAAAGTCTAAATTGAAATTATTTCTACTGCTAGATTGGAGAGTTTATTTATTTTCTGAATTATGATAACATTTCTATATCCTGTTGTAATTTTAGCCCTATAAATGTATGAAGTCATATTTTACTTTGTTGTACCTCTTTATATGATATGATAAAATAAAGGTGATGAGCTCACTTTCAAGCTTGTCATGCTCATTCAAGTTTATTTCAGACATGCAGAACTATGGCACAGTAAACCAGTCATACAGTATAAATGTATAAACATCAACATCAGAGTGCCAAGAACAGTGCATACAGGGAGAACAGCCCCATTCATATCTTGCAGTATATTGTAAACGTAATGAGGTGTGAAACAATTTATCATAGTAGCACGCAAAGCAAGATATCACACTATGACTGCAGTAGGGCGTTGTTGTGATAAACGTACATGAGTTTGTAAACAGTGTATGAAATCAATATATACATCTTCCCACAGTCGGTCCGCGCTTTGTTGCAAATGTTGAGAGAAACAGGGCAGGCAGTGGCAGCATTACAGACTAGAGGTGCACCGATGCTTTTTTGTTTTTGTCCGACGACGAGACGGTATATTTATTTTATTATATGTGTTTGTTTTTTGACGATGATGGTATCTTTGGTCTTTAGGACATCCTCATATCTAATGATGCCATTTTTTTTTAATAAGCAAAATGCCATCCAATTGTCTGTGTGTCAGGCAGGTGTGTACCTCAGTGCACCACTAGTTTGGACTATGAGTAGTTACACTCGTGCAGCCTTCATTTTCCTTACTTTGTTCCTGAGTTTGTGGGGTTATTGGACATGGTTGTTGCAAGAGAAATGACTTCTTTCCTTTTTCTTTTGTCCAAAAAGCAATACATTGTACATTAGAGTCCCTTCAGCTTGTTTTCAACTCAGATTTTTGTGCTTTTTCATCTTCAAAACAACATTCCTCCTCCTCTTCCTCCTCCTCTCTTCTGTGCAAATTTGAGATCAGATGAAGTTAAAGGACACTTCTTCCATCCCACAGTTCACTTCTGGGTCTCTGAGAGGCAAAGAAAAAAGAGACAAATTAAGATACACAGCTTTACACTTAGATCCTGTTGGGTTGTGTTTTTTATTTCGTGTCTTTCTTCCATACCTATTGTAAACACTATGAAGATGATGACAGCCACACCCAGCAGCATAGCCAGACAGCTGAGCAGCATCGACAGACGCCCATACTTCCTAGCTCCATCAATATCTCCTGTATGGAGAACAGACCTCGACTAATGGGAAAAGGAAAAGGGAGGAGGTGATCAACACTGAATTATTTGAACGCACCAAAAGAAAAAAACAAAACATCACAATTATTAATACATAACCCATTACAAAATTACCATCTGTCTTCTGGATTTACATCTCCTTAGCAGCACATTAATATAGTATTTAACAACAAGATGGACTGATGGACAAAAGCCTTCTTTAGCCTGATGCAGGTTAAATATAGGGACTCTAAATCGCCTCTTGGAGGGCAGAAGTTGATATTCCCCATTTAAAACATGTAAGGGATCAGAAGAGATGCTGTTGGCAAGTCTGAGCATACTCTTGTTGTGAGCTGCTTGGAAGGACGGTGTCACAGGTTGGCCAATGATGAATTGATTTGGCAATAATCAAGCATATGAAGCACATACAGATAATAATAATAATTACTTTATAATAATAATAATACATATATTTATATAGCACTTCTCAAAACAGATGTTACAAAGTGCTTCACAAGACAATAAAAGCAGATAAATAAAGTAAAATATATGGTAACTGCTAAAAACAGAACATCACAGAACATATTAATAATAATAGAAGTGGTATATATATAATGTACCACTTCTATTATGTTATTATGAAAATAAATAAATGTAAACACTCACCACGTTTGCATACCACAAGGCACATATGTTGAGTGGCAAGGCTGGGCAGAAACAGGAGAGCACGGCGAGCCAGAGGTAACTCGGTGGTACGGAACCGGGTGGAATCGGGCTGGGCAGCGGACCCAGGCTGAGACGGGACAGGGATCTGGGTGGGGCCGCCAGCTGCCCGATGGATCCGGACTTCAGCGGTGATCTGTGTCCGTTCTGGTCCGCATCCAGCGACCGGACGCTGCCTCTGATGTTGAGGCAGAAGGAGTCAGACGCCTTGATGTTGCTCTGCCCGGTGCTGGGCTCGGTGGTCCCGGTGCTCAGCAGCTTCTCCGTGTCCTGGAAGTCGGTGGGATTGGACACTTCCCTCTCGCCCAGGGCGCTTTTCCCAAAGGCAGCATCAGTGTTGATAGCCATGGCTGCAAGAAAGAAAAAGAAATCTCCAAAGTCTTTTTAGTATCTTAGATGCTGGATAGTCGTCCTTCAGATGTTCTCCATTGGGGGGTCATTAGATTAAATATTATAATGTCAGAGAAACCTTCAAGGCAATCTATTTAATTAACTCCATCAAAATGCCTTATTGATGAGGAGCGAGATGTTATTGATGTCTGAGTCGCTCTCGACGCACGCCTTGTCTTTTACCCCCCCCTCTATCCTCTATTATGTAGTGAGGTATTACCGCATCCCTTACATCTCCACAGCACATCCCCAGTGTCTGAGGCCTACTTATGCACCAGGCGAGGCGTGTGACAATGCAAAAAAAACAACAATTAAACCTCTTTTGAAGTGAAGACGCGCGGTGCGTAAAAGCTTTCCATTTACGCGCGGATGGGCATCAGCTGGATCAGCACGAAAGACACCGCACAGGGTGTGTGATGGAGAGGGAGGAAGGTGGACACTATGAACCACAAGCCTCTCAATACATGCACGCCCTGCTGACTCAAGTCATATTCTGTCCATGTTACAGCGATTAACTTGTCTCAGGTATTCAAACTTTACAAGGAGCCCCATGAAACTTTCTCGCCCCTTAAATCTTTTTTTTTTTTTTCGCCTATTTATAAAAATAATAATTGAATAATTGATTAACTACATAAGTATAATTTACTTGTACTTTATGTATATATTTCTATTTTTTACTACACTGTTAAAAATGTCCCAGTAAAATAACAGTAAAGAACTGATGGCAGCAGGGTTGCCTTTATGTTACTGTAAAATTAACATTATTATACTGTAGCTGAAATTTACAGCTTTGTACTGTTAATGAAAAATACAGTTTGAACTGTTTTTTTTTTTTTTTTTTATTAATTTCACAGTATTTTACTGTTTAAAGATACATTATATAGCTGTTTTTCCCCTCTTTTACATTATCTTATTGATTTGTTTTAATGCACTATTTAGGATGTATTTTTTACATACATTTTAATAAACATTATTTTTTGCCTAAATGAATAGACTTAGCAGGTTATCATGACATACACATATTCAGTAATGCAAACTAACTGGAAACACCACTAATAGACTTTGCACAGATTTATTAATTAAATAAAATTACTACTCACCAAATAATCAGTAAGATGGGGATGGATGAAGAAAAGAACGGATCCAGCCTCACAGGTGCAGATCAGGTGAAATTGCTCTTCCCAGAATTAAAAAAAATACTGCATAAAACTGTTACTTATGATATTTTAGACAGTTGATCAGCAGTACTGTGCTGTTTTTTAAGAATACATTATAGTTCAGTTAAAAAACGGCCAATGACCGTAATTTAACAGATTTTCTTTTGTTTTAACAGTAAAGCACTGTTTTTAGCAATAACAGGTTAATACTGTCGAAATCCTGCTGTAAATTAACAGCAATTGTTTACAGTGTACTTTACACATTATATATTTATTTATCAGTTTTAGTTGTTGCAGATTAAGATTTCACATGCCAAACATATTATCAAATTAGAAAATATCAGTGGTGGAGGAAATGTTTAGAAATCCCTTCTTAAGTAGCCTAAAAGTAGCAGCACTGCAATATAAAAATTTCAATATTTCAAGTAAAAGTCCTGCACTGAAAATGTCACTTATGTAAAAGTACTGTGTACTTAAATGTACTTAAAGTAAGTACTCATAATGCAAGAAAAATGGCAGTATTATATTATGTTAGATTATTAGGTTATTATTACTGATGCATTATGTGTAAGTAACATTTGTTGTTGTAGCTGGTGAAGGTGGGGCAAATTTTAACATAATACACAATTGGGTCGTTTAAAATTCAACAACACGTCGTACAGATACATATAGACTCATTTTGTAAAATATATCTCTAAAGCAACTAGTAACTAAATGTAGTGTTGTAAAAAGTCCAATATTTTCCTCTTAAATGTTTTGGAGTATGAATATAAAGTTGCATAAAAAGGAAATACTCAAATACTTATAATATAAGTACTTGTAATATAATAGAAGTACCTCAGATTTGTGCTTGAGTAAACATACTTAGTTACATTCCACCTCTGGAAAATCTGAGGCATGATTGCAGATTAATTTCCCAACAGTATATGAAGTAGATTAATGCATCAGCAATAATAATACAATAATATAATAATATATAAAATATGACAAAAGCATTTGCTAAATTAATGAAAGTAATATAGCACTCAATAGGACATTCTAATGAACACTTTTGATACTTAATTTTGCTCATAATATTTATGTACTTTTACTTTTAAGTAAAATAAAACCTGAATACTTTATTCCACCACTTCCAATCAGAGATATTTGAACATTACATTTTTAGTCCTTTCATCCACGACATCATAATGTTAATTTGGTCATTAATCACTTGGATATACTTTTAACATATGGATAAGGCAACGTTTCATTAATGATGATTAAATCCCAATCATCCATATTAGGTGGAAATAATCCAGTCTGACTTTATTTCCCTCACTATTCTTCAGTGAAACAAGGCTCGATGACACCCTCAACCATGTTTCAACTTTAATTTTGCAGATTATCACGCCATCTAGTGGTGATTTTGGGGAAGCTGCACAAAAGACCCTGAAGTTTGTAGGTTTAAAAGTGCAGCAACCCTCCAGTTTCAGATTATTTTCCTTAATTTACAGATATCTGACCATAATGTCCCAATAATAAGTGTAAGATAAATATTCATATCTATTATCTATTCAGTTGTCTGATATGTTTTTTTCTTGGCAGTGCAAACCAACAAAGCTCAATCAGATCTGTAAAAACAATGCTGAATGCACTCGAAAATTACAAGCATTTCATTTGACAAATATGATGATAGGGTTTTATATGATTTTATAAACTGATTGACGACACAGGATTGATACAAAATGCTTCTTTTATTAAACCAATTCAGCTAAAGGTATTAAATTAACCTGCTGCGGATGCCAAATAAACTAAGAAATGAATATTAGTCAGTTATAAAGATTATTTTACATCCAATAAGTTCCATTGAAGCAGTCAGTGATGCATTTATTCCCTGACGGACATTTTCACCCTCTGGTTAATTCACATCTTATATGCAACAACACTCTAAATGGATTCATACAGTCCTGACTAAATGTCAGCTTGTTGACTTCTTAATGTGAGAACAAATACCACTTTCACAAGTTGTTGCAGATCTGAGGACAGTTTTACATTTAAAGAGCATCTCAATTTACTCTGATCCTTCTTGCTCCCCTTTAGTGGGATCACCAGAGACTTGAAAGTTAAAAGGGATGAGTGTGACACAGTTTGACACGTAAATCTATTGTGTTCCTCTTTGTGTGGTTATTTTTGGACAAGAGAGCCTTCGGTGCTGGAATGCGTTTTATTGTTCAGTGTGTAGTTTTGTCCACAACAATAAGCCTGAAGTCTGAGAAAATATTTTGTTCTTTATTGTAAGAAAAAATAGACACATCATAGGCAAAATGTAAGCAGGGAGAAAGTGAGAAAACGATCACAACTAAACATTCTGTATTACCTAAAGTAAAATATACATTACACGTGATTAAAAACAGGATTATAAACAATGGTGGTTATAAAGTCCAGTCTGACTGAGCGTGTGAAACACCGCCTTCCTCAGTCTTCTTCCCAGCAACCCCCATCCGCTTCCTCTTCTTGAGTCATCCGGGGCAGGGCTGACCAGAGCAGTTCTTCAGCTGGCAGCTTTAGCATGTGTACAGGAACATAAAGCTTGCCAGTGAAGAACTGCTGTGTGTCAGCCATTTTGGGCTAAGGGTGAGGGAGCGCTGGGAGTCAGCCAGAGAGCGTGAGAGTTCAAACCAGACAGCCTGGAGTGACGGACAGCCCGCTCAGTCCTTCTCCTTCCTTTTGTCTGCTTTAGGTGCACATACTCCTGCGGAAAGAGAAGAAGAGATTGTTTTAACTTCCCCTTTAAACTCCCTGCTCCGGTAGCGTGGGTATGAGGTGGCCTGCAGCCAGTCACACACGTACAGTAAGTGGGTGCAGTCGAGCCACAGAGTGTGCGATCAGCTGTGAGTAAGTGGGTGAAATGAGCTGATACGTAAGAACGACTGGGGAGATGCACACAAGATCATGCCTCAGATTACCAGGAGGGATACACGCATCAGCTGCTCGGCTCTGCCTCTGCACGTTAAGACAGTGCCAGCAAGAAATTCTTAGATATTTTCTTAGTTATGATGCTCAAAATCACAGGCCGGCCTCTTTTTTTTTATTTCAGTTACCGTGGTTACAAAGCATGAGCGAGAGGCGATGAAGAGGAGTAGACAGCCTCTACATGAAAGCAGAGATCTTGGACTCCTTGCAGAAGTCATAAGGCCTATTTGGTTTTGAAGTCCTAATTAATAAAGTGAATGTTTGGGTGTTTCCCAGAGAGAAAACCTGTACCTGATTTATGTTGTCTACATGTTGAAGATGCTAAATGGTCCAAAACACACTATGCATAAAGTCTGACTAAGTTTACATGTGAAAAAAGTAGAATAGCTACTAGTAGCTATAGATGAGCTAGTTTCTAGCAGCTTAATCTGAAGTTTGGGGGTGTGTTTAGTTCTGTTTTAGACAGGCAGCTTTCTCCAACTGAACGTGACGTTCACATCAAAACGATAATTAAATATATGTAAGATGAATTGTGTCTAAATTAAAGCATCTATATATTGTTGGAGCTGAAACAGTTCCCTGATAACCGCATGTGAAAAATAAATAAAACGTGCAGAGTGAGATTAAACATAGGCCGGCTAAAAGTTTAAAAAGTGACCACAACCAAAAGCTAAAGCAGGCCTGTGCTCTTCTTGCCTTCAAAAGAATGTAATCTTGTGGTGATCTTGAGATATTGAGGACGTGCTCCACTTCATCTGGTTGACGATGAGTAACACATGCAGTGCATTCCTGCAGTAAGGAGAACCAGAATAATCTCAGGTATTTGAGTGTCCCACGGCTGGTAGACTGTGCACAGCAGGGGGAGGTGGGGGGGGGGGGGGGTGGGGGCAACAAGACTTATGAACATTTCACAGACACCGCTGCAGGCACAAATCATTTGGATTTTACTTTCAGAATCATTCTGAGAGGACAGAGAGTCATTTTCTATTCAGACATATAACTCATCACTATGGAAAATACACAGGTTGTACATGGAAAAACACTAATTAGATTTTCTTCCACCTCCTGGCAAATGTATTTACATGACAAACGTCAGTGTGAGTAAGCATGCGGAGGCCTGTTCAGACTTGTGACGCACTGAAAAAAAAACATCCACAGTCAAATCTACTACTCTTATCTTTTTTAAAACCACTTCAAGAAATACTGGGCCGTTTACACTTGTTTTCAAGGTCTCAAATTTTCTACAATCAAGTGTTTATGTTTTTAATTAGTGAGTCGTGTAACCGATTACTGGACTAAAAAATTGCGCCCATTAATTCCAATGAAAGTTGTTGTTCCGTCCCTTCTGCTCTGCCTGCAGGATTTCACCTCGCCTCTCTTCAAGGAGTCCCAGCTGAGGCTCGTTATGTTCGTTATGTTAGCCCAGTGTGCTGGTACGTCGACCAGGCCTGTTGAAGCCAGCCTGCACTCTCTCCTACATCCCTAGTATTTGGTTTGTTTCACATTTTTGCTGCTTTACACTAGTGAAGCAGCCGACCTCCACACCCCATGCTTATCTTTTGTAAATAGTTAAGTTTGTTTATTTAAAAAGGCAACGTACATTGGCACTTAAGCTTGGCTGGTGCCACGCACTTTGAGCCGCTTTCTCGAAGTTACTCACTGGTGAGTATGGCAAAGGGTTTGTCTCTTCCTGGTTTGCTTCCACTTTTTGTGGCCCGCTGCACATGTGTATTATAGTGTCTCGTAGTAGGTAAGGGTAGGTAAGTCTTGACTTTTTGAAAAGTTTTACAAATATTAAAATTCATAATGTGATGTGTAGTATGTGAAGGGAATGGAGGATTTTTAATTGCTGCAGTACCGCTGCTGACCATCAGGAAACAAGATTAAAGAGAGGCTGTAGCCACGCTAGCGCCTCTGTGAGGCTGTTGCTATACACTACAGCGTTGGAGGCGGGCGCACGCTCATTACTATTGAGAGTTGATCAGTGGAGCACGAAGCCAAAATGGTTCAACTGCTGAGTGATAAAGTACCCGGATCATCCTGCGATCCTACGCATCCATTGGGCCCATAGAGAAGGCGCAGTAGCGTTTCCTTTAACCCCGCCTCCCAGCCCTATGTCTGGGTCTCATTCACATGAACGGAGGAAGGGAAATAACTCTGGATTCGGCTATTAATGCATTTTACAGTATTTAGGACCTAATTATTTAAATAAGGGCTATTAAAGTGTTCATACTGGGAAGTTGACTTACCTCAAATCCGCTGAGTTACAAACGTCTTTTTCCCAATTTAAGTCTATGGGAAAAAGTATTTTTGGGCCAAATGGCATCACGTGACGGACACAGAAGTTGTAGTACCGACGTTTGGCCACTACGAAAATTTGCTTCAAAGCCCGGAGTCCTTCCTGAGAGCTTGCTACTGACGCACAGCGGTAATAAGAGCCAAATGCTGATGTCGAATAAGAAACAATAAGACACACACACACACCAGTGTCCGATAGGATGGGTGCTAGGTCAAAGAAGATATCTTGCAGAATTAAAACGGATAGATCTGCATACCAAGTAGCTCCCGTTGGAAGGATTGTTATTTGCTGTGTAATGCATCGGGCCCATAGAGCAGTCGAGCCATTTTGGCTTCATGCGCCACTGATCAACTCTCATGCCCGTCTACAACGCTGTATCCAGTTCTCTTTATACATCCATGGCTTGCATACGGCAAAATGTGACCGGATGTAGTAGGACATCCTGGTATTTTTGGCACGCTGCTTTTGACATACTAAGTATTGGGACATACTAAATGTTTTTCTGGCACACTAAACAGTATGGTACTACGGGTATTGGAACTCACAGTTTCTTTTGTAGTGTGCATTGCGAGAAAAAAAAAAGTGGATCTTTAGCAAAAGAAGGTATCATAAAGTGAACCACCGTCATCCTCCCCCACACAGGCCTGCACACTGCCAGTGGTGGTCTGAATGAAGTCAGGGAGGAGGACGTACAGTACAAGTCCTCGGGCCACACACAGGACCGCTGACAGTCATAACTATGGCTGCCACAACCTCAAACTGCAGCTGAATAAGTTATTTGTTCCATAGCGTGCCACTCCTTCCACAAACAGTGACTCTGTATCTTTATGTTCACAATGACGGGTAGTGTGTTGAGCCCCCGACTCTTTTGCTGTGCCACTCTTTCCCATATCTCTTCTTCTTTTTCCTGATTCGTCTGTCCTCTCCACCCTCTCTCTCTCTCTCTTGGTCAGATCAGACTGTCCTGCATTCCTGACATTCCTGCTGCGTATGTTAGAAATTCCATCCGGCTGCTGTGGGCTCGCACAGTCTCTTCCACTCCTCCTTTTCCATGCCTCTATCCTTCACCTCCTCTCTATCTACTCGTCTACATCTGGTCTGCACCGGACGAGGCAGACGTGGCTTCACTGTCAGGTTCACCCTCACCTCCCCTCTGCCTTTTTCTACCTCCTTCTCTTTCTTTCTCTGGCTTTATCCGAGCGAGGGAGTCAGACTGAGCCACATGACAGCCAGTGTGGAAGGCCTTGAGACAGGCTTTTATACATGGGGCGACGGTGTAAAAAGAGATAACACACAGTCTAATACACAAAAGACTGAGCTTATCTGGGACGTGCATTCTCTGCCACAACAGGGAGGATAAGAAAAGAGGAAAGACGCGGAGGAGCTGAGCGGGCAGGATGTGCGTGTCAGAGAGAAATAGGTACGACGGTGTGCAAACAGGAGGGTGTGAATGTGCAACGCAAAGAGGAATTATTGACATTATTGAGCCTTAGCTGCAAGTGCAAGAGCAGATTTATTCATCTACAGAGCTTGAATATTACAGAAAAAGATGAATAATAAAAGACGGATGCGATGCGAACAGGTAGAAGCAGCACTTCTGTTGAACAGAAAATAAAAAAAGGGCGTTAAGTTAAGACGGAGAGTCTCCCCATGCTACGAGCCCACTCATTGGACATTTTCATACTTGGGGTCGTGCCGTTGTGCGAGAATCCCACATGACGTGACGAGATACGATACCTCAGCGATGAAACTGCGCATGAAAATATGTGAAGAATTGCTAAAAAAAAAAAGCACATGAAATGACAAGCGTTAACAGCATTTGCATACTGCTGCTACAGCTCTGTGGAAGATAATTAAATGTTTTACATATATCACTCCAGGTGCATTCCTCCGCTGTGGGTGTGGCCCAGTTGGAGAGCGTTTACTGCCCCAGATTGTAGTCTGCAATATAGACTGATCATTTCAGACTGGGAATTGGGACAAAGACAGGGAAAGGGCGGTGGCTTTGGCAACACACTGATCATAGTGCAGAGAGCCTCTTCTTATGCTCTGCTGCTCGCTGTTTGCAGGACTTTAAAGGCTATCTGACTTTAACCCTGAGATTAGTACAAAATAAAGGGCGTGGGATGTTTTACTTGCTAAGAGGAATAGCTGAATGCCATTCTGAATTCATGACATCTGGGAGATGGTAATGTGCGGTATGAGGCCTATAAGCCTGTCCTCAGGCAGTCCGTGCCATTTTGTTTGAAAGAACTGGATTTTTTTTTCTTCTAAATGAAACCTACATAACACATCCCTTCTTGCCCCATCCTCCCTTGACAAGGCACGCAATAGGAATGAAGGGTGTAACCCAAGTTGAGCAAGATGGCTTCACTTCTGCAAATGTAGGCAATAAACCCCAGCACTGCTTTTTTTTTTGCCTGGATGCAGGGCAAACAGCACACGTAAGTCAAGATGAGTCGCTTTTTAACAGACACCCTGTCATTGCCATGTGATCCTCATTGACAGGGCGGCTTATGTCACGCTCCAGGGTGTGCAATGGCACAAATGCAGCTCGTGACACAGCCTATTGCGCATTCCTACCGGCACACTGAACTCTGGCTGTACAATTATGTAAGACCATCGATATACACTACAGCAAGCTTTCCCCTCCTAACGTTATCCCAGAGAAACACTACTTATACTATACATGACTGCACTTTGCTTTTAAAATGTTTTATGCAGAAGCGTAAAAGACTATAAAGTATAGCATATAAATTAGTTGAGGAGGACATGGAGGCCTAAATACTTTGTTACGTCACATGCTTTAGGAATGTTTTACTGGTCCTGTAATATAATTGTGTTTATATCTTTAATCTGAAGAAAGATATTGCCAGATGAGTTCTGGTGTCACTGCATTTCTGAGAAGCGACTCAGCCCCAGTCATCTTCCTGATTTTCACCTATCCCCTACTTGAGCACAGGCTTTTTCCTTGGCCTGTTATGAACTCAGCAAATTTTGAAGGGGCTGACACTTTTAAACCCATTTGGATTAAATAAATGCAGATTTCACGTCTCCCTATAGCTTATAATACAACATTTGACAGTTAAGTGCTTACAAATGACTAAATTAATGGAGGCTGGAGCACAAGTTTCCTGATTTTCTAAAATGTACTAGTCATTACACTTAATAGGTTTTAAATATAATGTAATAAGACACTGATAACACGCTGTCTGTGTACATTTTTGCTGGCTTTTCTGTCCCCTTCTGTGTTCATTTAGACATAATTCTGACTTTTTTTTAGCACACTTCCAAGCATCATTTAGCTGCTATATCATCCTGCAATGTGCAGATACTCCATACTGTGTCAACCATCTAAATGTTGATTACATGTTTTGCAGGGAGCTGGTGGAGGTTGTGGTCAGATTTCTATATGGTTGCCCATAATAATTCATATCAGCTCCTCTGGTGTCAGTGGGCCTGGACATGGATATGATATGTGACACACACACAGACAGGCCTTCAAGCCAGAACTCCTATAACATGAAATCTGACGACGCCTAGATTGTGCAGAAAGCTGCAGAAAGCAGACCTTTGGAGAGGTGAATTTAACTTGGAATAATGTTAAAGGCTGGGTAAAGGCTTAAACTGGGTCATCAAGCCGCCACGGGCTAAATCAGGCTGACAGGAAGAAGCGTTTAGCCAGCAGAAACACACACACACAGACAGACAGACAGACAGACTCACAGCCAGTAACACGCCCCACCTTGATGACCGCCGGCCGGCCGGGTCGCTCCTTTGCTCGGCCTGACTGACCCATCTGGAGGTCTCCAGCTCCAGCGGAGTTCAGGCTGCCTCGCCCACACTGCTGCTCCGGCTCCGGCGGAGTCCTGGACACCTTCACCAGCTGGGTGTGTCGTTGTCTGTTTGTTTTACATCCGTGATATAAAACGGTTTGGCAGCATTTATATATCTGGAGGTGGAGGAGGACTACTTTTCTTAGCAGCAGCAGCAGCAGTGGAGGACGCAGCAGCAGGACTTCAGCCCCTTTTACAGAAACTCTCCTGCCCCAGTCCTCCCCCTCTCTCTCTCTCTTTCTCTCTCTCTCTCTCCCTCTCTCTCTCTCTCTCTCTCTCTCTCTACACACACCCGGCTTCCCACTCCGATCAGCTGGCTGCGTGATGACGTAGAAGCCACGAGAAGCGGCGGACGTCAGGATCTGCACGGATCTGACGCGTGCACGCTGTGCGTGCAGCAGCAGGCAGATTAACCTGTTAATAATAATAATAATAATAATAATCACAAAGAGAAAAGAGTTTTTATTTATTAGCAGCAGCAGGACGTGTCTGTCTGTCTTTTAAGGTTTTCACTTAAAGTATCTTGAAAAAAAATAGTTTATGAGATGAAGAAACTGCAGGATAGTGAGGTTTTGAAAAGAAACGCTATAGAATATAGTATCACAAACATCTCAAATATGGTAAACATGGTAATGTGTCTGTCTATATGAACAGGTTTTTATTATGAATATATGGGTCATTTATAAACTTTTAAAGGGACTGTTTGTAAGAATCAGAAATTGGTTGTAACAGCGACACCTGTGGCCGTTAAGTCAACGAAAGTCAGCGTCCTGTTGCTCGCGCTCGCCCGTGTGCAAAGCGACACCTGAATGTGAGCGAGCATCCGTCAAAACAGTGAGGCGACACAAGTCAGCTAAAACCACAATATCACTCTATACTGTATTTCACCTGCTTGGCAGTAATGTTAGCTGACCAGAAGAAGGTGTGTGGCAGCTGCCAATTCTCTGGTGCTTGCTGTTGTTTCCCTTTTCCCTGGTGTTTTTTTGGTTGAGTTGCTGAGTGATTAGAGGGTTATTCAGTTCACCTGTTGCGCAGGGTGTGGGGACTGGCTCTTAAATGATAGTTGAGAGCAGCTTGGTGCATTCCCCTCTTGGCCAATCAGGGTGTAACGACGCCCTTTCTGTAGGGCTTAAAAGAGGAGGGAAACTGCACACCCAGTGTCATTCTGATCTCTCCTTCACTCAATGCAACATGTGTTATCAGCTTTATCAGAAACTCTGGTCTGTTTTGGGCCCTTTTGGGATTCTGTGATCTTTGTGTTTTGTTTGTTGAGAGTGTTGACTCTCCTAGTTGGGGAAACAAGTTAAGTGCCAACCAATTGGGTTACCTGCACTGGGACGATTAGGTACTATTTGTGCAACGATCTGGCTTGCCTTACAATAGCCTAACGCCTGTAGGCTGTATTTTTGTATTCTATTCATTTGTTGATTTTCAATGAAACCCTTTATACCCATTTCTTTTAGTGTATTTTATTTGGGAAAACTTTAAAGGAGGGTAAAAGGAAAAACACAAACCAATATTTCAGTTTCCTTAATTGTTTGTTAATATAGAGGCATTTGTTCATTATTGAAGAGGCATTTGTTCATTATTATTATTAACAAGGCATTTTATTTTATATAATTATGTGGATGGGAACTGTTTTTCAGTCTTCTGACTGAACAACTAAAGTCTGGGGAACTCAGTACCGCCACAGGTCTCTCCATGAGTCAGTGCTGATCCTCGTGTTGGCTTTTCCTGCTTCAGCCTCCCGGCCGCGGCCGCGGCCGCAGGGCGAGCTGAGCGAGCGAGAACTAGCAAGAACGAGTGAGAACGAGCGTGCTGTGTGAGTGAAGGCAAGCAGGAAGGCAGCGAAGCAGAGTACAGCAGAGACTCCGGCCCTGGAGACCAAAGCTACGTACTCCCCCGCGTCCTCTGACCGCGGCCAACACTGTTTTGCAAGACGGGCTTCACTAGATATAACTCTGCGGTTTTGGTGCTTCCGTGTAGTTTGTGTTGGAGTCTGAGTCTGAACAGCGTAGCCATACGCGATCGTGCATGGGACACCGACCCAGATTGATTTATACGTGTAAGAAGTTACAGTTTAAAACGAGAAACAGTTCAGTACATTAAAGCTGCACTGGGTAGAAATGGAGCATCTATGATTTTAAAAAGTTATTTTTATAAAACGGTCACTATATCCTGACAGTAGTGAATGAGACAGGTAATCTAAAAAAAAAGTCATGTGCCTCTGTGTCCTCCGGTGCTCCTAATGGCATCTGCGAGATTTCACAGATCGGAGGAAAACAACCGATCAGAGCCAAGCTGGAGCCTTGCTGTCTCTGAGCAGCTGTCAATCACTCGTGAACTCCGATCAAACGGTCAAACTAGGCAGCGCTGATCAAATATGAATCAATATCCTGTTACTGTAATGCCTATTTCTCACCTTAGATGTTTTCAGAAACATCTTGTAGTGCACTGTTTAGCTGTAAAATGAGAAAGATGGTGACCCGGCAGCCATGTCGAGATCAGTTGAGGAAATACCAAGCCCCCCATCCGGAGCACAGCCAATAGGAACGCACTCTCTGAAATGACCTGTGATTGGTCAAAGTCTCCCGTCATGGGAGAGCAGAGCCATGAGGAGGTACAGAAGTCTAGTTTTCTCTCAGAGCACTTGAATTACAATATGCTGAAAGGTTATTATGGAATTTTTGCCCAATGAAGCCAAAAATATTCTGCCTACTGAAGCTTTAAGTTTGGCCAAATAACTCACTCATTTGTTTTGCTTTCATGCACGTTACAACACTCACCCTCTCACATTCTTCACGCATGCATCACCCACACTACCGCTGATTTCCACACCCCTACTTTAACATTCAGTTACCTCTTTAATTTGGTTTAATTAGTTAATTAAAGCTGATTTCCACACCCGTACTTTGACATTCAGTTACCTCTTTAATGTGGTTTAATTAGTTAATTAAAGCTTCTCACGAGACAAGAGGAATCACCACTGGAGGAAGACACAACACAATGTGCCGGGGGACCTCAAGGAGAATCATTTCACCCCCCACCACAAGCCAGCCCTGGGATACAGCAGAGACAAGAGGAGGCGTCCTCATCCTCGCTTATCACCCTTTCTCCCTCCTCCCCCCTCTTGGAGTTCACTGACCACATGAAGGAGCTGGTCAATGCTGGAACTAAACTTACTCCCCGCCCTACACCCATTTTCTCTCCCATGATCCCCCCACGAGGTCGACCTCGAACAACTTTGGCACTATCTCCACAAGCACGACACCTACCACCTCCATCCCCTCCACAATGGAATCAGCCTCTGTCTCCGCAGCCTGATAAGGATGTTCCTTTACAAAATGTTGCAAGCACAGATTGATATGTGCTGGGTCCAGGCTTCAAGGCTAATGATACACGTGACTGTTTCCAGGATAAGCTGGGGCCCTGTGTGATGAGAGCTTCTTCTATCTCAGTTCTAATAAGTAGTAGAAAAAGAATGGTGAATCTGCGAAGAAACAGGAAGATTTTTACTGATTGTGCTAATTTATCAAATTTAGCATTGATTCCTTGCCAGCCAAACCATGTCCCAAAAAATAATAATAATGCTTCTAGCACATTAAAGCTAGCCCTGTTAAACGTCAGGTCTTTGGCAGGAAAAAGTTTTTTAATCAATGATTTTATTATTGAGCACAAGCTTGATTTTATGTTTTTAACTGAAACTTGGTTAGACCAAAATAACAGTGCAGCTGTTCTTATCGAGTCAACTCCTCCCAACTTTAGTTTTATGAGCGAAGCTAGAATGCATAAGAAAGGAGGTTGAGTTGCCATACTGTTTAATGATTCTCTCCAATGCAAACAGATATCTTATGGACATTTTGCTTCTTTTGAATATGTCGCTCTTCAGCTGAACTCCTCTTCTCGAGCTTTGTTTCTCAATATCTACAGGCCACCTAAATACTGTGCAAACTTTTTTGATGATTTTACTGAACTGCTGTCTGTAATTTGTGTTGACTTTGACTGTGTAGTCATTGTTGGTGATTTTAACATCCATGTTGACAACCAACAGGACAGAGGGGCCAAAGAACTGTGCCAGGTTCTTGATAACTATGGAATGAGTCAGCATGTGACAGAGCCCACACACAATAGGGGACACACTTTGGACTTAATCATATCAAAGGGCCTGAACATTTCCAAGGTTGTAGTGATGGATGTTGCTCTGTCTGATCATTCATGTGTATTCTTTGAGAGTACTCTTCCTGTGCACAGAAATTATCAGACAGAGGTAATCACAAAAAGGTATATCACTGAAAATACCAGTGATCAATTTGTTCAGGCTTTCTCTTCCACACCCACCCTCCCCTTGACCTCTGTCAATGAGCTTGTAGATAATTTCAATTCTAAAATGACAAATGTTATTGGTACCATTGCACCCACCACGGTGAAGATTGTCTCTGGTAAGAAAAAATCTCCATGGAGAAATACCATGTTGGTAAGAAATGAAAAAAGAGAGTGTCGAAAAGCTGAACGCCAGTGGCGGAAAACAAATCTACAAGTTCATTATGATATCTATAAAGAGAGACTTTGCATTTATAATTCAGAACTGAAAAATGCAAGGTGGTCCTTCTTCTCTGACATCATCACCAAAAACAATAACAATGCACGTGCCCTGTTTGCTACTGTCGACAGGCTAACAAACCCTCCTGTGTCAGTAGCCTCTGAACTTTTATCCACCAGGGCCTGCAATGAATTTGCTTCCTTTTTTACAGAAAAAATTCTCAAAATCAGACAAGCAGTCACTTCCTCCATAGCAGGTACAGGATGTTTGTTTCCCCTGCGTCCACTTAAACCTGGCGCAAATACCATGATACAGTTTTATCCAATAAATCAGACATACCTGGAGGAAATCATACAACATATAAAATCCTCCTCATGCTGCCTTGACATTCTGCCAACAGGCCTTTTCAAAAAAGTATCAGATTGTATGGTCTCAGAGCTTTTACAGATTGTTAATGCATCTCTTGTTTCAGGAGTCTTCCCACAGGCCCTGAAAACTGCTGTCATCAAACCACTCCTCAAAAAGAACAATCTGGACTCATCAGTAGTAAATAATTACAGACCGATATCAAATCTTCCATTCTTGTCTAAAATAATTGAAAAAACAGTTTTTCAAAAATTAAATAGCTTTCTGGCACTAAACAACTCTTTTGATGTCTTCCAGTCAGGTTTTCGACGAAACCACAGCACTGAGACTGCTCTTGTTAAGGTCTTCAATGACATCCGATTGAACACAGACAGTTGTAGAACTACGGTTTTAGTTTTACTGGATCTCAGTGCTGCATTCGACACAGTTGACCATAATATATTACTAGACCGACTGGAAAACTGGGTGGGTATTTCTGGCATAGCACTCAGCTGGTTTAAATCCTACCTAAAAGACAGGGACTTCTTTGTGTCTATAGGTAATTGCAAATCTGAGCTGAACAAAATCACATGCGGAGTTCCCCAAGGCTCCATCTTGGGGCCTCTTTTGTTTAACATCTACATGCTCCCACTGGGTCAGATTTTTGAGAACAACAAAATAAATTACCATAACTATGCAGACGACACACAAATTTACATAACTCTATCACCAGGAGACTACAGTCCAATACAAGCACTGAGTGAGTGCATTGAACAAGTCAATAATTGGATGTGCCAGAATTTTCTTCAGCTGAACAAAGACAAAACTGAGGTCATAGTTTTTGGAGCCAAAAAAGAAAGATTAAAGGTTAGTGCTCACCTACAATCTGTGATGTTAAAAAGCTCAGACCAAGCCAGAAACCTTGGTGTAGTCATGGACTCAGACCTGAGCTTTAACAGCCATATTAAGACAATTACAAAGACAGCCTTCTATCACCTGAAGAATATAAGAAGAATTAGAGGACTGATGTCTCAGCAGGATTTGGAAAAACTAGTCCATGCATTTATCTTCAGCCGACTTGACTACTGTAACGGCGTCTTTACCGGTCTTCCTAAAAAATCGATCAGACAGCTGCAGCTGATTCAGAACGCTGCTGCTAGAGTCCTCACTAAGACCAAGAAAGTGGATCACATCAGTCCAGTTCTGAAGTCTCTACACTGGCTGCCTGTCTCTCAGAGAATTGATTTCAAAATACTGCTGCTGGTTTACAAAGCACTAAATGGTTTAGGGCCAAAATACATTTCTGATTTTCTGCTGTGTTATGAACCATCCAGACCTCTCAGGTCATCTGGATCAGGTCTGCTTAGTGTCCCCAGAGTCAGAACTAAACATGCAGAAGCAGCATTCAGTTTTTATGCACCAAATATCTGGAACAAGCTCCCAGAAACCTGCAGGACCGCTCCAACTCTCACTTCTTTTAAAACAAAGCTTAAAACTTTCCTGTTTGCAGGTGCCTTTTATTCTGACACTGCACTATAACTTTTACTCTTTTGAGTTTTATGCAATTTTAGCTTCTATCCTAGCTTTTATTTTTAGCTTGTTTTTATTTTCTAATCTTTAATGTTTTAATGTTTTAATGTTTTTATGTTTTTATAACTGTTTTAATTATTTCTTAATGTTCTTTTGCATTTTGTCGCAATGTTCTTGAATGTTTCTGTAAAGCACTTTGAATTGCCCTGTTGTTGAAATGTGCTATACAAATAAAGCTGCCTTGCCTTGCCTTGCCTTTTGTTAAATGTGCATATGGTGTGTCTCCATTTTTTCATTATGGCCACTTCAACCGTCGTACACCCTCTGTGCCAAAACCTAGTTTTAAGGCTTTCATTATTTCAGTTTTGTGCTTTTGAATTGATGTGTTTAATCAGCCCGTTCTCATTCCCAGGGCATCAAATACAGAGGCTTTGTCACGGCCGTCAGCATTTGATACCGCCGCACAAGGCACCCCTTAGCGCCGCTATGAAACGCACCGGGCATTCCATTAACAACAATGTAGACCCATCCGCGGCAACAGTAAACGCTCCGAGAAAATGCGCCGGGATTGCAGCGATGTAGTTTAAAGAGCAAAAAGACATAATAAGGGCGGGTGGAAGGTAGATGGGTCCAACAAACACAAGACTGTCTTCCAGGTGACCGCTGTTTGTGTCCCGTGCGTCACGTTACAATCAGCTGTTCGTTTGTGTCCTGTGTTCACAACAGTCATTTTCACTGTACAAACGTAGTAGTTTTAAAACCAACCATGTAGTTTTGTTGCCTAAACCTAAAGTGAGTCCATAGGGCCAGAGGCCACGGGGCATGAGGCCCGGGACGTGAGGCCAAGAGGTGTGACAAAGCGGCGATATTTGATGAGTTTGGCTGAGAACGTGTTGGTTTAATTTATTTTTGCATGTGTTTATGTGAGCTCCGGGGGCCCCCCACCATATTTATCTAGCCATGTTCACAAACCTGGATGACCTGGTCAACATCCATGTTAGATATTACATGTGCAGCTTAAATGCTACTCTGCTTCTGACTTCTTCTCAGGGAGAATTAAAATCATGAATTGTCAACATTTAAAAGATTCAGGATGAGTTTTCTGCGTTAAGGTTTCAGTTTGAACCTGCAACTAACCGCACAAACATTGCGTTGCGAGTCTGCGAACGGCCTCCAGAGACATCAGCAGGTCAAGATGGACGTTTTACCCTCTTAACACTGATGCACACAGACAGTCACGCAGCAAAGACTGTGAGGCCGGTCTCCTTTGTTCTGTCTCTCTCTCTTCTCTGTGAACGTGCAGCTTGTCACTCTGCAGCTTTAAGGTTTGCTGCAGTTTGAGAAGCTGCTTCTTTACTGTCACCTGACACACTGAGCACACACAGCAAATCCTCACGAGACCAAAGCTGCTGTGTCATTCTCCTTCCTCTGCCTGTTTTGTAACTACTTTACTACTATTTATTTCTCAAAGAATATATGAGATTTTGAATATGATTTAGTGGAAACCACCAGTCTGACGGCTGTGGATGCTAATTCGTCAATCCATTTTCACTAACCTTCATTGCCTTCTGATTCAACCACTATGTCATTTTTAGGTACTTGTGGAGGTGGAAGTCATTATGAATCAGTGATCATCCTTATAGCTCTAATAGGCAACATTATGTAGGCTCAGTATTGAAAATAAAGGAAAGACAAATCATCATATCACTCAGTGTTGTTTTGTATGCATATAGCTTGTTGCCTATAAAAATGTGCCCTTTACTTTTTCACATAGCCTGCTGTGTACATGTTTGTGAACCTTTTTTTAAGAGCTCACCAGTCAAATAGTTGGTTAGGACACTGGTTCCCAACCTGGGGGTCCCGCCCCCCATTAGGGGTCGCCAAAGCTTCACGGGGGGTCGCGAGGCCTTATGATTTTAAGGAGTGTAGGACTAATTTTTTTTTTTTTTAAATATACAGTTGTCTTTTATCTCAGTATTTCATTGCCTTCTGTGAAGAAAACTAAATGAAATTGTTATTTTTAAAGTTTGGATTATTATTTAAGATATAAACAGGATAAGGGGACAGTGGAGACCTGAACACAAGACCCTCTCTGCTAAACAGCCTACATTAGAAAAGTATGCAGTTATTGGCCAAGCGGAGAAGAAAACACTGAAGAGGCCAACTAAGTGTGACTGATTGTTAAAAAAAAAAACATTATACAGAGAATTGTATTAAAAGTTCCTAGGAATAACAGGGAATTTTTTTTTTGTTGCAATATTTACAGGAAATAATCTGCTCAAAATGAATCAAAATCGCATGTGCATCTCATTGTGGACTTTGTCACTGCTGCGAATGTGACGTTCCTCTCTGACTCAGCATCATGGTTTTTCTTCCTGTAGTTCTTACGGGAAGAGCTCAGATATGTGGGGAGGAAATGCAGAAGCAGGACCGACTTGTTTGAGCTTAGAGATTGAGACTATTCGTAGCACTGGTGGGTGTATGTTTTAATAGCATACAGAGCAGATCATCCAACTTTAGTAGCCTAGTAATTATTAGAAAGGTTACATTGAGTTTAATTCTTTAAAAGGGTTTCTGCTTCAAAGGGCCAGATATATTAATGTTGTTTCTGTGTGTACATGCATGTGACTTATTGCTGAGGAACCAGTGGGGGACTGGATTCTATGGGACAGGAATAGGATGGAAACTCCCCGGGAAATACCAGGCTACGTGCTGTGCATGTTGTCAGAGGCGACATATAAAATCCCCATGCAGCGATTTAAAAGGACATGGTTTCACAAATAGCATTAAGTTCCTTGAACATCAGTAACACACGTTAGCACATAGCCTTTCTTCCCCTTCAACAAATCAGTGCAGATATGTTTTTTTTTCTTTTGATACAAAAACAAAGATACTAATTCCTAATAATAAAGAGATTAAACAGTCCGTCAACAGTACAAGGTTTAGCAATACTTTCTAAAAATGAGGGTGGTATATACTGTATGCCATGAAATTGCCTTTAAAGCTGCTATAATCAATATTTTTATATTAACAATGGATCATGTGACTACGTGTATGCCAAAAAGGGTCGCTCGTAGTGACTAACCAAGATTATTTATCACCCGACTTTACAGTTGTCCTCAGCTCTCTTCTTGTGAGTTTCAGCTTGTTTTTGGTTTTCTGGCCGAAAACTTTACTGTTTTGGTTCACTCTCACTGCTCTCATAGTGTCGCTTTCAGCTGCAGAAGACAGCTCTAAAAACACACAATTCACTACCTGCTCAGCACTAAATATCAGACAGACACAGTCAGGAACTAGCTGGTAAACGTAGTGGAGCATTTAGCAGCCAGATATTTGCCTCTGGAGCTGGTGGACCAGAATAGAGCGAAAAGGAGAGGGAATATCGAACTTAAATTCATCAGGTGGCCAGAAACATGACTCCAAATGTATGCTCAATTTGTTCTGTATCTGATGGATCTGTAAATAGGCAACAGTTAATAGGTTACGGTAGGTCACTATTGCTTTTACAGTTTGTTTTTACTGCACCCAAGTGGCCAAAGAATCAGCTATTGCAGGTTTAAATGTGATTAAAAGTGAGTAAAAGTGTTTACGTGTGGTTATTGTGACCAGGCCGGCTTAAGGCATAGGCCATATAGGTGCTCACCTAGGGCGCCACCTTCTGGGGGGTGCTGGTTGCCCTCTAAAAAAAAAAATAATAATAATAAAAAAAATAAATATCCACGCTTCCCATTCATCATTTATGTAAGCAGCCAAGCAATGTATTCTGGTAGCGTAAAGGCGCGTTTCGAAAGACAGACCATCACATCGCCCGCTTCTTATTTGCCTTAAGTTGAGGTGCAGGCTACTTTATGCAAATCAAGGGCATCCGACGCGACTTGCCGCCTCTGGCAACTCCCAAGAAATATTTAAACTAAACGTTGTCGATCCAAAATAAAGCAACTGCATGGCTTTCTTATCACGTAAAATGTTTTCAGAAACACACACCGGTGAACTATTTTCGTGATATAAGAGAAGAAAGTTTCCAAACGAGCCGTCATGTTGGTTCCGGTTTGAAAGCTGTGAGTAGCAGCCCATGAGGGAAAGTGTTCGTCCAATCAGGTGCCTTGTGTCTAGTGGCAGCCGATCAAGCGTCCAATGTTGGGAAGTGAGGTGATCCCTCGTGATAACAATATCAGGGACCCATTGTTTATTTATATTATAATAAATACAGTTATTTATGAAAATACAAATCTTAAAGGTCCCATATTATAAAAAAGTGAGATTTTCATGTTTTTCTATTATAATGCAGGCTTAAGTCCTATATAAATACTGTGAAAGTATCGAAACACTCAATCCACAGGGAAATACACACAGCCCGTATTCAAAAACTCTGCATTTGAAACAAGCTGTCAGGATTTCTGCCCATTCGTGATGTCACAAATATACAATATTTAGACCCTTTACACAATTTTAAATGTAAACATTCTAAATGTGTCCCAGTTTATTCCTGGTTGCGGTGTATGTGAATGTCATCAGCTGACAGGAAGTACACATGGACCCAAGCTGTTGCCAAGCAACGCAATTCTGTTGCAATTCCGTCAAAATACGCTAAAATGGAGCATTTCAGACAGAGGGTAAATACAGGCATATTCAGGCCGACAGTATGAGGAAAAAGAAAGGATTTTTTTTAAATGGCAGCATGTAAACATGTTCTAGTAGAAACTCAAAATACAAGTATGAACCTGAAAATGAGCATAATATCGGACCTTTTAAATTTTGTCTTAAAACCATTGTGATGTGTGCATTTCTCTCTCTCTCTCTCTCTCTCTCTCTCACTCTCTCTCTATCTATCTATCTATCCCCCCAGCCGGTCTCGGCAGATGGCCGCCCGCCCTGAGCCCGGTTCTGCCCCAGGTTTCTTCCCAGTAATCGGGGAGTTTTTCCTGGCCACAGCGCGCTTGGTGGATCTTGTTGGGTCTCTAAACTATGGTGTACGGTCTAAGACCTGCTCTATATATAAAGCGTCTTGAGATAACTTCTGTTGTGATTTGACGCTATACAAAAATAAAATGAATTGAATTGAATTAAATTGAATTAAGAAGGCTATCCAAATCTGGATGTCACCTAGGGCACCAAAAAGGGTAATGATCGGTCCTGATTTTATTATTTGCACAGGACCTCGTGGCGCAACGGTAGCGCGTCTGACTCCAGATCAGAAGGTTGCGTGTTCAAATCACGTCGGGGTCAAGTCTTTACTTTGACCTGATATACAGCGGGGATGGATAATAGGCAATGTCCCTGCATTGTATACCACAAAGGATGTTGCTGTTATTGTGTCCAAATTAGGTATTTGCTCAACCTGTTAGGCCATCTTTCCTAAAAGTGCAGAAATTCGTACAGACTAACCATTGCTATAGTTTGTAAAGCGGCTTCCGATCTAACGTGGTCTTGTGTTTGCTTTTATCCGTCTCTAAACATTTAATCTGAACTAGACTTCTGTCTGTGCTTGCCAATTTACACTGGCTGCACGTTACGTTCAGAATTGATTTTAAAATTTGAATGATCACTTTTAAAGCATTAAACGGCCTTGTCCCAAATTACATCAAGGATCTATTGACCCCCTACGTGCCTGGGCGTTCCCTTAGATCAGCGGATGCAGCTCTGCTGGTTGTTCCCAGATCTCGGCTTGTGACCAAAGGTGACCGGGCCTTTGCGGTTAGAGCCCCCCGACTATGGAACACTCTGCCTATTGAAATCAGACTCGCTACTTCATTACCATCTTTTAAGTCCCTTCTAAAAGGTGGAATTTCATTCATTCATTCATTCTCACTGTGCAATATCATTTTCCACTTGTGCAATTTTGTTAATAGTCTGTTTATTGTCAATGCTGTATATACTGCTCCTATTTTTATACTTCCTTCTTTTTTTACTGTGTTAGCTGATGCATCTTGTTTTTTGCACTATCCCCAATGCTGCTGTACACTGCAAATGTCCCCACTGCGGGACTAATAAAGGAATATCTTATCTTATCTTAAAAACGTTCTTTTATAGGAAAGCGTTTTTGAGTGATTAATATGATGCTGGCTTTTATCATCCCTCTCTGGCCTTTTTATTTTGCTTTCTAAATTGTATTTTCCCCCAGATGTTTCTTGTTTTTTATGATCCCTCTGTTGATTGTATTTTATTCTTTGCTGATTTATTGTTTTTTTTTCCGGGTTTTTTCTGAAAAGCACTTTGTAACCTTGTTTAGAAAAGTGCAATATAAATAAAGTTTATTAAAGTTTATTTGTCTGAAGAGTTAGTCAGGACATTCACAACCTTTGTATACTTACTTTATTTACCAGAACAAATACAGTTTTATTTAAAAAAAAAACAAAAAAAAAAAACACCCTCAGAGATTTGTAAAACTCTTAAGAAAAGTGAGAGTTACCCGGATGTAAAAGTGAGAGTTACCCGGATGTAAAAGTGAGAGTTACCCGGATGTAAATCTTCATATTTTGAGGAGGTGGGTCCTGTTGTCATGGAGATGCGTCACCGGGCAACACGGCGGAGAAGCGTGTGGAAATGCTCTCAAAGGTAGTTTAGCAATGTAGTATCCAGCATTTTACCACTTCATGCTGCCCTTTTTGTGCAACCATAAAAAGTGTGAAACCACGGATAATAAAGCAGCTTCTCCCCGGGAATAAAGCTGTCCATACTCTACTGTAACAGCCCTGCTTCTTGTGAGTAAACAGACCTGTTCATCAGACTATACAGTACACCATGCCAGAAGACAAACAGTGTAAGCTGCTGCAGCCATCCAGGACCTCTGACAAGAAAAAGAACAAGAACAAGAAGAAGAAAAGAAAAAAAGCCACTCCAGCCTCCTCCACCACTCCTCCAGAGAGTTCAGGTAAATACACCTTTAGATCCATTACTTCAGTACAAGTACACACCTATATGTAAAAAAATAACATATAGCATATAGAAGTAAAAGTCTGGCATTCAAAATAGTAGATAGATAAATAGATAGATAGATAGATAGTTACTTTATTAATCCCGAGGGAAATTCAAGTTTCCAGCATCACAGTTCCATAGTGCAAAACATGTTAGTAAAAAAGTTAGTAGTGCAAAGTACAACAAAATATACCAGATATAAAAATACAAGGAGATGAAGAAAACTGTTAAACCTGAAGGGCAGGGTAACAGCTGTGATACAGGACTATTAAAAAAAGTGAATATAGTGCAGAAGAAACTTTTAAAAAGTGAATATAGTGCAGAAGACACTGTAAAAAGTGAATATAGTGCAGAAGAAACTTTTAAAAAGTGAATATAGTGCAGAAGACACTGTAAAAAGTGAATATAGTGCAGAAGAAACTTTTAAAAAGTGAATATAGTGCAGAAGACACTGTAAAAAGTGAATATAGTGCAGAAGAAACTGTTAAAAAGTGAATATAGTGCAGGGTAACTCCAGTAGCTTAGTCTATGAAAGTGCACTGTCTGCATTATTATCTGTCTTGCAGACCGTCCTCCTTTGTCCCCCAGTAATATAGTATAAAAGCATTATAACTTTACTCATAGTTTTAAAAGTACAGTGCTTGAGTAAAGGCACCAGTTACAGCCACCGCTGGTGAAATGTTAAATATATTTTACTCAAGTACCTACCATAAAGGAGGACGGTCTGCAGGACAGATAATAATTATTATTATCAATTGAATTATTTTGACATTTGGAACTAAACCTGTGATTTTCCATTATTTCCTGACATTTTAAAAACTGAGAGGTTCATTGATTGATCAAGAAATAATCAACAGATTTACCAATGATGAAAATAATAATTAGTTGTCCTAAATGGCACTTCTTCCAAGTATTTCCATTTATACTTTCAGAGAAATATTGTTGTTTATATCCCTATCATACATGCAAAAAGTACTGTACAACTCATAAATAACATGATGCTTGAACAGGTTTAAAATACCCAACAGCATGGCCAACTCAAGTACCAATCTGCCGAGGTATCGACAATAATTAGCAATAAAAAAAGGGATGATTCTTCAAAATTAATGATTTTACTTTTCAGAGCCTGCAAAAGGACATTTTAATGGTCTGTAAAAGTAAAAAATTGAATGCAGGAATATTATCTTTAATGGTGTATTTATTCTTTTTTTGTGTTTTATACTGAAGTATAGTAAAGGAAGTAGAATTTATTTATTTATTTTATTTAATTGTATTTAATTTGATTTAATGGTATTTAATTGTATTTAATTGTATTTCATTTTATTTTAGAGTTGACAGAGATATGGGGATCTGCATCCTCATGCATGCCCCTCACAAAAATGGAGGATTGAAAAATAGATTTGGGACTTGAAGCTTTGTTACAGTAAAGAAAGTCAAATTATTGTGCCAAATTCTTTATTAAAAACAGATCATAAGCAGACCATGAAATACATATTAATACACATAATGATAAACCCCCCCAAATCCCTCTCACAGCATGCATTTATAATTAATCATACTACAGAGTTAAGGAACATCGACTGAACAAAGTTGGAGTTGGAAAAACAATAATTTGAACTGATCCTGATGTGTCATTACCTTCGCAGTTCAAACCAAGGTCACTGTAACTGTACACAATGTAAACACAAGTATAAGGATCATGTGGTGGTGGTAGGTAGAGGATCCCTACAGGTTTGAACTCCAGAGGGAGTCATTAGTAATCTAAACCCTCTGCTTTGTTTGGCAGTGTGCATGAGCCTACATGTTTATGTTGCCCCCCTACAGAGACACCTCCGGCTGTATCTTTGCCCCCTGAGACCTCGCCTGTGTCCCTGCTGCCCCCACAGAGTCCAGGCCAGCCTAGAGCCCAGCTGCCCAAGCTCAGAGCTCCCAGTAAGAAGGACAGAAAGCGGCTCACTGGCAGCGGCAAGGGGAGCAAAAAACACCCCAAGGATTCCACGCCCCTGCTGACAGCGACCATCAAACTCAGTGGTGGTGGAGAGCTCAATGCCCAGGCCAGTGAGAGCCTGAGGTGGGAGGGAGTGCTGGAGGACCCCCAGGCTGAGGAGAAGAGGTTGGAGCTGTACAGGGTCAACAGGCGGCAGCGTTACATTACACACAGAGACGATCTGGTAAAAGAAACCATGGGTGCCTTGAGACAGACTTTTCCTAAAGAGAGCAAAGAGAAAAAGGCTTAATCTGACCAACAGGAGTCATTACTGCATTTGAGCACAGACTGAAGTAAAGAAGCAAGTGAGAGGTGTTCATCTCAGACTGTGAGCCACAGAGTGAAGGTCTTCGGGCGCCGTTAAGATGTTGGACTGAGGAGAAACTGAGCATGTTGCCAATTCAATACCCGTTAAAGCACCAGATAGAAATGCTTTCAATGTCAGGTACAAAACAAACACATATCCACAGTGCCATGAATGTCCGTGGACAAAGACAGGACCATAGACTGTATAGAAATATGGACGACATGACAGCTCCCCAAAAGTGAGGCGAAAACATCTGGATTGCCCCCTGATGGCTGGCTGCAGTGTAGGGCATAAATCCCGCCTCCTCCATGTTAGTGGATGGGACATGAGACAAACTAAAAAGTCAAAGTAAACGTCAAATAACTTTTTCCCAAAGATGGTTTCTGTCATTTTAGGTGGTTCTTATCATGCTGATGTATGTTCAAGTGTTATTTTTCTAATAAATTTGGTTTTATTTAGTTATTTGATGCTATAAAAATGGGGTTAGACGTCATGATTGGCAGCTGTGAGTCTCTCTCGCTGACAAGCTATGGCCGTGCTCGGCTCGCGATTGGTTCAGACGAGTGACCTCGATACTGCGGCTGCACCGCTCGATCACTACTGCGCAGACTCTGGCGCCAAATGACGTCAAAATCTCAAGTTGGCATCTCCCGTATCCAGGATATTTTGGATTCTCCTCTGTACAGTGGGAGTAAGTCGAGACGCGACGTCTATCTTTATATACAATCTGTTGACAGGACCTGCTCCTGGTCGATGGGCCTGTTAGAAACTTAAAGGAACAGTGTGTAGGATTTGGCGGCATCTAGCGGTGAGGTTGCAGATTACAACCAATAATTATCAATAAGACCTTTAGCTACATCTTCGAAAAAGACTAAAAAGTACATTTTATAAACACTACAGTACCACAGCTGGATGCTAGATGGCAGAAAAGTCATGATGTCTCTGAGCGAATCAGATGCTCCAACACTGATAAGTCAATGAATGCAAAAAGAGACAGTACTGTTGTGCCTGAGATTTTTTTTTAATGCATGAACAAAGTGAAACACAAGACAAGAAAAAGTTAAAATGACAAGTACATCCCTGTTATGTCTCCCTGGGCATCAGGGTTCACTTTGCAGGGTTTCACTGTTACTAACAAGAGGACTGATATTCAGCATCAAGGCAAAGAACATCTTTCACTTAAAATCCTAAGGAGAACAAAGGTGATATTTTTCTTACCTCAAGAATACATAATATGCTATATTACTTATTGTAGCAATTTGTTTGGGTGCAAAGTGAGGCTTCCAGCTGTTCCTGGTAGCGTTAACATTTTAAGCTGTTACTTATAGTACAATTTTGATATGATTTGCAATATTAGAGGAAATTATCATTTTTAAATAAATATTCGAATTTTCGTTGAAAAACATTAAAATGATTATGGTCTGATTTTTGCAGGGATCTGTAACAAACAAAGATGTTTTCCTAAGTCTGTAGAATATGATGTGTAGGCCAACGAGGGTGAAAAGAAGAAATGTCACGCTTCATCAACGCATCATATCTTTGGGGTACAAAAACATGCGCAGTAAAATCTGGTCGGCACTCGCCAAAATTGAGCCAATTGCAACTCAGCTCCAGTTACACTGCGCATGTGTTATACCCCATACCCCAAGACCCGTGTCCCAGCCTCTTTCAATAGGCCTTGGTGTAGGCCGGGACATCTCTGCAGCACCACAATACTTAATTTAAAATGGTATTTTGACACACATTTCACCTTTAACAAATATCGCGATTTCCTCCTCATCCTGCAATTAGAAAATTGCAGTAGGCCATATTGCGATTATGATACAATTTTGATTAATTATGCATTCCTATATGGTATTGGCCTTGAAAAGTGTGCACCTTGGATACAATGAACCGAGGCATGCTGTTGACAGGAAGGGAGAGTGAAGCTAAAAGGAAATGTGGAGGTGTGAAGTAAAGACGGTGATAAACCAGCAGAGAGACAGACGGGGGAGAAGAGAGAGAGAAAAACGCAGCATTTCTTTTGTGAAGGTTTTGTCACACTGCATTTGCGTGCTGTTTGTCGAGGGCCTATTGTTCCCTGTTGGTGTGTTTATTGTTACCGTTGCCTATTTCAGCATCTCTGCTTCAAAGAGCCGAGCACTCCCCCTCTGTTCTCATAATCCCCCCTCCGACTCACTGACTGGACCACGCACATGGCCGTGGCGGGCACCAATGCCGCTTTCCAGCAGCCCCATCCAAGTAAAAGGCATCGTACACCGCCTTTTAGAGATTAACAGCAGAGAATATACCGAGACATCTTAAATGTGATGTCTCTGAAATACCCCTTGAGACATAAAGCCATGAAATAAAATTAAAAAAAACTCTAAAGAAATAATAAAACATATTGTGATTATAAAAGAAGTCCCTAAAGCTGCATTTATCTGAGGTATCTGTTGTTTGCATGGTGGAGTCCCCCTCACCTGAACACTGAGTGTATGACGTACAGTTTAAATTCCAACACTGTAAATACAAATTTCACTGTGGATTGTGTGAAATCTGTCTCTTCTGAATCAAACACTTTAATCCAAGTTTCCAAACTCTCTGTCCTGGGTGAGAGAGGTGGTGACGAAGACACAGATGAATGACATCCATGGCTGCATGTCAACATTGTACAGGTGACGCGTTGAGAGTGGAGGAAAGTGTCGACCGGGGCAACTTCAGCCAGCTCAGGTCATCGGATCTGTCAGGGAGAGGAAAAAGAGAGGACATGCTTTTATATGGAGCCCCAGTTTGTTCCTCTCGTGTATTGCCATTACATTCGAGTCACAGAGCGAAGAATCCGACTGTCTGAAATATAGTTACCTGACGATCTTTGAAAAACCCAGACGGGCAATTTCCCCTGCAATAACTGATTTCATAGCCACTTGGGGGCAGCGGAAACATTGTGAGAGGTCCATGAACAATATAAAGCAAAGTATCCACCAAAAGCTCTGGGACTTTTAGTCTCTCTTTCTCTCTGTCAGAGCAGAGCCTAACTTTACTTTCAATGTTATCAAAGAAAGAGAAATGCACCCTCCTTATCCTAAAATGATCCTAAATCGATACTTAGTTCTTCCTTGTTTATGAATGAAGCGGTACACGAGTTGAAGCCATTGAAGCAGTGGCACTGTGTCTGTTTCACCAATCAGCGAAGGTCATCCCTGCAAACTCCACCCTGACCAGGGCCTTTTTTGGGGGGGTAAAAAGGCCCGTAAAATGTCCCCAGAACTTAATTTAGACCCTGGTCCCTGCATTCGAAACGCAAAGAGTTCCTCAAAAAGTTCTTAGTTCCGGTGGAAACCGGGCATAAGATGCTTTGTTCCCCTTTGTTTGTTCACTGTAAATAAAACTCGACATCTCTGCGATCATACCCAGTCATCCGTCATTTAGATGATGTTATTATCCAAAGATAAAAAGAAAGAAGAACAGAAAGATTTTGCGTACTCAGCCTCTTTCTTCGTGATGACTTTTCCTGCTGCGAACCTCTCAGCCACTGCAGACACCGCTGGGTCGTAGTTTAGGCTCGCTGCTGCTATGACCTCATCATTCCTACAGGTTAAATGTTTATTTATTTATTTTTTTTAAATCAAACATACATATTTGAACATATATTCATTAAAGGAGTTACATGTTTCTCAACTTACTTGATGTAAAATGCCAGGAACTTCTTGTCTTCAAACTTTCCTTTCACTACAATGTCAGTGTATCCCTCCCCATAGCCTGCACACAACCATAATAAAAACACGATTACACTTAATGGTTATAAGTGGGAAAATCGGAAATGTATCAGTATAGTTTGTAGGGGTGTAACGACACATTGGATCGCTATATCGATTCAATGATCAACGATCCAATAAGTAAGTAGCCGTGTAATAAGTGGGATAATGTACAGCTAGCAGCTAGCTTCGTGTCCGGGTCTTGCATTGCCCTGAAGGGGTTTATTTCACAATAATGACCAGCTCGTTGTACATTATCCCTTACATATCATATCGTCCAAAGAATCACTATAATATCGTATCGTGATGAAACTGGTGATTTACAACCCTAATAGTTTGTGCATACAGTGGGATTGTCACTGTTGCTCTTTTATTAAAGGGTCCAGTTAGTGAGTTAATTCTTGACTTAAATATTAAAATGCAAACATATAAAAAAACCTAACATGATACATACTTTTTCTTTTTGAATTAGGTCCAAACAATACTAAGAACTACATCTGGTGTCCTACGTGTGTGTGTGTGTGTGTGTGTGTGTGTGTGCGCGCACCTGCATATCGGATGGTTTTACCCAGTAGGACGGTCCAGTAGAAAGGAACTGAGCTGAGTTCAGTCGCTTTTCCCAGCATGTTCAGAGCTGCTATCCTCCCTAAACAACAATAAAAAAATGTTTTTAGATTTAACTGGAAATAAAAAAAATATTGTCTGTTCTTCTAGTGACTACATATACATTGTTACAACATTACCGTGTGCTTGTGCCATCTGCCAGTGTCCGATGTTGACCAGCTGGTATTTGGCCATTGCCAGGGGGAAGGTGGTCAGGTCGCCCCCACAGTACACACCGGGGACACTGGTGCACATGTACTGCAAGAGGGAGATACTGTCATGTCCTGCTCTGCTCTAAGGTTCGGTTTTCCTTGTTTCCAATTATTATTTCCTGTTTTATTTTGGTAAACTCACATTTGTCTCTCAGTTCAGATACTTCACTTCCTGCCCCGCCCTGATTGTTTTCACCTGTCCCTGGTTATCACCCTCCTTTCATTGTGTATTAGTCTGTGTGCTCCCCTTTGTCTGGGCCTGTTCCCTTTTTCTGTTATAGTGAGCGTTGCACCTTTTTTGTTCCTAGTGATTTCCCTGTGTTTTTCAGACCAATCTTCAGTAGTGTTTTTGGATACCTTTGCCTGTTTCTGGACTGACTTCTCGTGTACCAAACCCTTGCTCTAAGTAAGTAAGTAAAACATCAAACGATGAGCGAAACCAAAGAATAATTACAATAAAAAACACAGAACAATGAGAGACAGACCAAACTAAAACAAACAAGAACATATGTGGATGAGCTATAAAAAGGCTTGTCTATAAAAATGTTTGTTTTTTTCTTAAAGCAGTCCAAAGATTCAGCAGCTCTGATAGATTGGGGAGGTGATTCCAGAGGGTTGGGGCTAATGGTCCTGACACACCAAGCCAACGGTCGGCCGTCGGACAGTTTGGGGCCATCGGTGAGCGTCTGTCAGCCTAGTGTGTCCTGCACCGTCTGCTCTAGTCTGCCCGTGATGGAGGTTTTTAGGCCGATTCAGTATGTTGTGATGCTAAGTGGTGAGTAAGAGTGGTGTGAAAATGGCCGGCAAACGCCGCTTTGTTTCATGTACGTATCATAACAACAGCTTGTATATCCGCAGTCCTCTGTTTTCCCCTCTTTGAATGACGAATACAGACTACCGCCGCCTGCTGGTGTGGAGAGTTATTTCATCTCACACAGGCGCAGGATGTATGTGGTAGTTTGCCTTAGGCTGTTATCTTTGTGGTGTGTTCGAGTGCAGTTTTTTGGCCAAGACACAGGCGACGTGAGGCGACATAACGGTCGGCCTTCATCGCCGCTAGTTCTTCGATGTTGGTTTGGTGTGTCTGGCCCTTGAGACAGAAAAGGCCCAATCACCTTTTGTTTTGCAGTTAGAGCGGTGGATGGATAAAAGGCCGGGATTTGAGGATCGGAGTGGTCGAGAGGTCGAATATGAAACAAGAAGATCAGAAATGTAACTGGGGGTGAGGTCATGAAGTGCCTCATATGTAATTAACAAGATCTTATAGTTTATTATGAATTTTAAAGGAAGCCAATGGAGGGATGCCAGAACAGGGGTAACGTGAGATTGACGGCTAGTTCTGGTTAATAACCTGGCAGCTGAATTTTGAACCAATTGTAGGCTGTATTTATTTACTGTATTCAAAGCAGTTTGAATGAGACAGGTGTAGAGTAAAGACTTCTCATTCTACCTGCTCTGTGTTTTCAAGTCTTGCATTTGAATCCATATTCTGTTTTTACCAACTGTGATAGATACAGGCAGAGAACTGGTGAGTAATGGTGCACAATATACAGATTAACATGGATTAACAGGAGGCACATGTTTATTACCACTACTGGTATGTTTGGGGTCCTGGAAAACTTGTGAGAGTCTGTGAGACCCCAAACAATGAGGTTTTAGAGTCGATGAGAGGTTATGTGTTGAGAATGAAGGAAGAGAATGAGCTCTAGATAATCAGGTGAACAGCTGGTTATTAGCTCACCTTGTCGACTGTTACAAAGTTTTTTGAGTCCATCAGTATTTTGCTGCCCCGCAGGAACTCCGAGTTCGGTTTGATGCCTGGTGGGAGAAAGAGGACAAAAGTGGTCGAACATGTTTTGTTAGTGTTGTTGAGTTGTTTATTTCTCTGAAAACATAAAATCTATCAGAGCTGTTTGTGTGTCATTAAGAAATATAATTCAAAAGTTGGACTTTTGGGGAAAAACACTTGTTTTTTTTCTCGTGGAAAGTTAGAAAAGAAGGCCGATACCTCTCTCATATCTGTCCAGAAACTACAGCCGATTAGCTTAGCTCAGCACAAAGACTGGAAACAGTGTTAAACAGCTAGCCTGGCTCTGTCCAGACTCAGAGGTAACAAAATCTGCCTACCAGCACCTCAAATATAATTACTGAATTAACATACAGTTTACTGGTAATATAATTTACTATGAGAATTGTGTTTTTAATCACAAATTAATCACACATTTTTTATCTGTTCAAAATGTACCTTAAAGGGAGATTTGTCAAATACTTAATAGTCTAATCAACATGGGAGTGGGCAAATATGCTGCTTAATATAAATGTATGTATATATTGATTAGTGGAAATCAATTAACAACACAAAACAAAGAAAAATATTGTCCAGAAACCCTCACAGGTACTGCATTTAGCATAAAAAATATGCTCAAATCATAACATGGCAAACTGCAGCCCAACAGACAACAACAGCTGTCAGTGTGTCAGTGTGCTGACTTGACTATAATTTGCCCCAAACTGCATGTGATTATCATAAAGTGTGCATGTCTGTAAAGGGGAGACTCGTTGGTACCAGTAGAACCATTTTCATTCACATATCTTGAGGTCAGAGGTCAGGGGACCCCTTTGAAAATGGCCAGTTTGGTGTTTTATTTAACCTCTTTTCTGACAACTATATAACATGGTTGGTACCAATGGATTCCTTAGGTTTTGTAGTTTCATATGATACCAGTATCTTCACTCTAGCTTTAAAACTATAAAAATAATCGCGTTATATTTGACAGTCTAATTTGTATTAATGTGTTACTGCGTTAACTTTAACAGCCTTAATTTTTATATGAAGTGTGCATTAAAGAAATGTCTGATAATGTAAAGATGTTCAAGAGTAATAAAGGGAATGAGTAGAAACCTGAATACATATATTGTATGGAGATGTGTATAAATGTCTGCAGTGCACTCACCAATACCAACAATCAAAACATCCGCTGGGATGACTTTTCCACTCTTAAGCACAACCTCCTTCACCTTGAGGAAGAACGGACAATGAGACAGAGGAACTGAGTGTTTATATTTTCATATGTCACTCTGTTAACTAATGTTCTAGTATGAATTTGAAGTGATTAAACAAAATGTCCCACTGTACCTTGCCATCTACACCTTTGACCTCCGTCACATTATCATTCATGTAGAATTTCACATTTTTCTCTGACAGCATCTGCAACAGAATAACAGAGTTTAAACTACAAGTAGCTGGAAGGAGAAGTCATGTGAGGATACAAACAGGACTCTCTCTCTCTGTCTTTCTTACCTTCATGGTGATTTTGCCAATTTCCCGACCCAGTGTGTTCTGGTACGGCAGCTCACTGCTGCCGATCACTGTGATACTGAAGGCTTTGCCTATCAAATAAGATGCTACTTCCATACCTGAAAACATAATGTGTTAATGAAGGTGCATGAAGTAAAGAATATTCAAATGAAAATAACTAAAAGGGTGTGGAGCCCCAAAACTGACAAAAAGTCAAAAATATAACTCAACACATCAATAAATAATATTGTTTTAAATTCCCTTACATATTATAACATGTAAAAATGTAATATAAAGCTGTGTACTTTTCATCCAATCATTGCCTAGAAATACATGAAGGAAAACAGGAAATTAAATGTGTGCTAAAACTCTAAAATAGAAAAACTAAAGAGTTAATGAAGGATAAGTAGAGGAGTGAAATAATTTTTGGGCCTCCATAAAACTGATAAATGAAAAACATTGAATAAAAAACAAAAAAAAGCTCTTTTTATTTATCTACATTTCACAATCAAATAAACCATTGCACACTCTTAACACAGTACCAACAAAAGAGGTTCCCACGAGGACGACATTGCAGCCCAGACAGGCTGAGTGAATTTGCCGGGCGTCCTCTGGTGTCTCCAACATCCTGACGTTGTCCAACTTCATGCCGGGCATATCCAGTCCCTTCGCTCTGAAGGACACGACATGACTCTGTTTAGAAGCAATGCAGTGCAGTGTAGTATCGCTGCAACAACGACCACTCTCCTTGTTATGGAGTTGTTCAGCTTGAAAAGTAAGCTTAATGTGCAGTAAACCGTCTCCAGCTTTATAATTCATGTTAGAAGAAGCTGCTTGGCGCTACTCAGCCACAAGGGGGCCCCCAAACAAATTGCAACTGTGAACTCTGTTTTTCTTTCTGTTCATGTTTTTGTTATTATTAAAATATTTAATGATACACTCCCGGATTTTGTTTAAACGCCACTAATTTCTTTAACGCATTAACGAAACTTGCGATATTGATCTTTCGGATGTTGTAGCAGGCTCAGTTTTAAAGCTAGAAGATGATCCTGGCATCATATCAAAGTAGAAAACTTCAGGAATCCATTGGGACCAATCATGTCATACTAGCTCGTCGACAAGGAGGCTAAATGATGCTCCAACCTTGCCCTAAATTTCAGCAAGGAAAAACTGGCATGGCCATTTTCAAAGGGGTCTCTTGACCTCTGACCTCAAGATATGTGAATGAAAATGGGTTCTCTAGGTAAATATTTGGAATTTGAGGGCATTATTTATTTTATTTTATTTATTTATCTACCACTGTAGAAACTCATTATATATTTGTTATTCATTTTTTATTTGTTAGTTTTTTTATTATAGTGATTTTAGTTGTCCTAAATTCTACTTAATTATTGGTGTGCACATTTGTGCGATAACTGCCTGGGGGCCCCAGAAAGGCCTGATCTGGCCCTGGTTACCTCTGCCTAGGAAGGAGGTTATGTTTTCACCGGCGTTGGTTTGTTGGTTTATCTGTTAGCAGGATTACTTCAAAAGTCCGTGATGGATTTGAATGACATTTTGTGAAGGGGTGGGGTGTGACACAATGAACAAGCCATTAGATTTTGGTGGCGATCATTATCTGGTTTTGGGAATTTTTTTCATAACTCCGCTCAGCCTGTGCATTAACACCACAGGCTTCAAGACATGCGCAGCGTAACTGATGACGCGTTCATGACATGTCACCCTGCCTCTTTCCGTCTGCCAGAAGAGAGAGGGACAGAGAGAGAGCTGCGGAGGTCGAGGGAGAGGGGGGACACCTGTAGATTCGGCGTTTTTTCACATTCAAATTGGTGAAATTACAGTTGAGTTCGACCACAGCACATTTGGTGACTGTTGGAAAGAGTAACGATGACGGTTTAGGTGAGTTCTCAACATAAACAAAAATACACGTGGATGATGGTGCAAGCTGCACGGAGAGGGGGGCAGAGGTCTGCGCTCTCCAAGTGCCATTCTAGTTTCAAATGAAATGCTTGCACACATACAGTGTGTGTGTGTTTGTACCTGCAGCCGGTTGAGATGAGGAGATGGTCATAGCTCTGGACTGAACCATCATCAAATGTGACAGTCTTCTTGTCCGTTTCCACAGACACCACCTGTAATGTGTTGTACAGTTCAAAATACCACAAGTATCAAGTGTAGACTGTAGTCGCAAGTAAGCTGATGAAGTATACAACAAAACTGAAGACGTAAACTCACTTCTTTCCTGAGCCACACCTCGATGTCGTGCTCATGGAAGAACTCCATCCTCCTCAGCAGAATAGTGTCGCTCTCCACATTCATTACCTGTAAGATGGGTGATGGCAACAGTTAAAACACATATTCATCACTAAAATGTTGGTGTTCTAATCGTGTCATTTACTCCGCGGCACCTTGCTGAGTCGTGTTTTGTCGTAAGGTAAAAGTTCATCTCTGGTGACCATGATGATTCTGCCGCCGAAGTTTTCCTGCCGCAGAGTCTCGGCACAGATCAGCGACGCAGCTCCTGCGCTTACAGAGAGTTAACACACCATCACACACCCTGAGAAAACACATTACTGACATACATTAATCCATGACATCTGTTATATTATTTATTTAGTTCATCCAGTGATGTTTCCTATCCACCTGCACGTTCAAATTACAACCATAACTATGAATTTCTGTTTATTCTTCATATTATCTTACTGTTGATCTATGTAGTATACCCAATAGTTGTACATACATTACTGTATTTTACATATTTGTACATAACTATATGTATATATACTGTAGATGCATTGTAAAGTTATTCCCAATGCACCTCACTATATCAATTCAAGACAATATCTACCCGACGTGCACTTACTATATCCATAATATTAACATAATTATATATATTTACAGTTATAGTACGGTCCTAGTTTCTAGGTTTACTCCAGTTTGTAGTTATTTATGCTTATGAAAAGTTAATAAAGTGGTATAACCCAAACCTATAAACACTTTACAATTTCCCAGAGGTCAAAGCAACGTCTTCAAATGTCTTGTTTTATCCAACCAACAGTCCAAAACCCCAAAATACTCAATTTACAACGAAATGAAGAAGCAAATCCTGGCATTTTAGCCTCAAAAGTGATTTAAACGTTTATATTATCAAAATAGTTGCTGATTAAATTCTGGTCGGTTCATTCATCGATTAATAAACCAATTGTTTCAGTTTTAGATGACACTATCACACACTCATCAGACATATAGAGAGGTCCACACTCACCTCCTCCCAGCAGCAGTATAGTGTGAGTAACTCCTGGTACTGCAGCTCCCATACGCTTTACTCTCTTTTCCTCACTCAGAGTCTGAATCATGTAGAAAACACAAAACATCATAAAAACTCATCAACAGAAAGAATTAAAGAATTATAAATTATTTATTTCAGAGGGGAATTTTGATAGCAGCTGATGGTCTAAAATGTTTTAGAGGACTTGTCTTGAACCAGTCTATATTATTGAATACAAACACTAAATTAAATTCAATAAAATACACAAATATTAACCCTCACAAAGCCATTTATCAAATGTGCTTATTTCCACACTGAGCAGAGTTTTAATTCACAATGATGTGATGAGACAGGAAACACAATGACATCAACTGAAAGAGAGAAGTTAACCTACTTACCTTTTTGTTTACAGACACGTACACTTTGTTGTTTTGAACTTTGACCTTCAAAAGAGAAGAAGACAAATTACAATTAAAATGAGAGTAAATGACAGTGAACGTCTGTCTGTCTGTCTGTCTGTCTGGTTTGTACCTTGTGGCAGGGTAAACAGTCCATGCCGGGGAACTCCTCCAGATCTCCCGTATGGACGTTGAAACAGGCGCCGTGCCACGGGCAGCGCACTGTGTGGCCTGAAATAACTCCTGAACACACACACACCTCATTTATATACTCGATGCTAGTGTTAAGAAAGGAAGCAATAATTTAAGACAAACTATTAAACTGTAGAACATATTGAAAAAGCTGTATTTCCATGAAACCATTTCCATATTTCAAACTATAATGTGTACTACAGCTTTACATTAAAGTTGTTTCATCTTCTTAAATGACAACGTATAGTTTCAACATATGAAATCATCCCGACTCGTTGTGTTTGTCCAAATGTTGAATGAAGTTGTGTCATTTTTCTTCCTCAGAAAACAGCAGTGTGATGGATAAACTCTTTACCTTTGCTGAGTGGAGCTCCATAGTGTGTACACTGGTTACCAATGGCACTGTATTTGCCCTCGCTGCGTGCCAACAGCACACTGTGATGTCCCACTTCAACCTCCATCATCCTGAGGTAACACACACACACACACACACACACACACATACAGATATTGCAATAAGTTTTACACCCAAATGATATTTTTATTCCTGTGGATTTTTGTATTATTCAAAACATTTTGTACCTGTGATCTTTGTTTTGTAAAACTGTGCATTAGATTTGTACCTGTGAACTGTATTTAAAGCTTTTATCCATGCTAGAATCATCATGTCTCAAGGGATTTGAATGTCGGTCCGTCTGTCGGTCAGAAATTTTGTACAGACATTGCAGCACGTTCTCATCCCAACTCGTCACATACTGACGCATTGTCAGACCGCTCGGCGTCACTTTTTCCGTTGCACTGAACACATGCGCAGTAAATACATGCTTAATGTTGTGAATTAAACAAAAACACTTGCTTTGGTTTAGGCAACAAAACCACTTACTTAGGTTGAGGAAAAAACATCGTGGTTTTGCTTAAAATGACAAATTTTTACAGTGCAAATTTGACCTGACGTTGTGAACACGGGACATGACAGCTGTTTGTCATGTGAAAGTGAAACGTAACACACGGGACACGAACAATGGTCTCCTGGATGAAAGACAGCACTTTCCCTGAGCGTTTGTTGCCGCGGATGGGTTTACATTGTAGTTATAATGGAAGGCCCGGTGCGTCCCCTACCACCGCGAATGGGGGGCCTTGTACGTCTGTATCGTGATCAGAATGAGAACGGGCTGGACATTCATGTTCCACTAAGGATGAATCCTACTGACACCAAAGAACGTATAATGCCAAGAATTGTTGGTTCCATTGCAACATCAGCGCCAAGCAGCGAAGCTACACTTTGCTGCGTCATTTTGGTATGAAAGCGACGACCAGACGCCAGTAAAACATCCGCCTAAAAAGTGTTTTAGTCGGATTTTCGTCTTTTTGCTTCTACACTCTTTGCTGACACCAGAGAATCCCTGACTTTTCCATTTTTCCATTTAGCATCATAGAGCTGCTAGCATGGCTTAAGACTTAACCATGATTTTATCAACAATAGGTAATAATGTGTGAATTAAAAACAGGTTGTCGGGTTGTTTTGTTTGTCAGAGAGACTGGTTAGTCTACATATTTGTGTGGATGTCATAATTTGTTGATTACAGGGGCATCAATAATTTTATTTTATTTTATTTGAATAAAGTAGGCCTACTAATGTATGAATAAAAACAGATGTTAGGTTGCCAGGTTGTGAACACCTCCCCTCCTCCTTACTGTCCATCCTGCAGGTCTGACTCCAGACACACCACCTCCGTCAGCTCCTCTGGCGACTCCTCTGGGTCAGGGTCCGGAAGCTCCTCACGGGCTGAACACATGCACGAATACGCACACCCATGAGCGCGCACGTATGCACACACATTTCAAAGGAATTAAACAAACTACATCAGTAGTTTTAATGTGGTTTTCCTCGACACAGATCATTACTTGCATTTCAGACACTCAGAAAGCACACAGCTGCTGTTGAGTTCAGTGAAATAGCGATAAAATATTTGCAATCATTAAGTATTCAGTCAGGTTACTCACATGGTTTGGTCCCAGACATGTCTCTGATTCAGCTGTAACAACACAAAGATACACAAAACCTCCAGAAACATTCAAAGTTAGTCAGATGCTCCGTTGGGAGAAGTTTTTCAACAGTCCAGTGTTCCCAGTTAGTTTTCTGCTCATCAGCTCAATGATGGGATAGGGGTCCATTTCCACGGTAACCGGTCCATCCCCAACCCTCATCCCTTGATCCTGGGAGACAAAGTGAAAAAGTGGAAGTTTCTGGGGGGTTATATGATAAGACGAGCAAAAAACAAGCAAAAAGTTTTCTTTTGGGACTCCGGTGAGTGAACAGTTTGAGTGATGTCAGTGGTCATGTTCAGCCCCGTTATTGTTCCAGAGAAAGGCGATGGTGGTCTTTTGTGTTACACAACGGCAGCATAGAGAAAGGCTGACGAGGCAGCAGCAGCACACACTGAATGGACAGGCGACAAAGCACAACTTACAAAACTGGAGGTACTATTCACATATCGTTTCAAGTTTCAAGATTCATCACTGCAAAGCTCAAGGATTTAAAATCACTCACTTATTTAATGCAAAAGAAACTGAGAGTATTAATGGGCAGTGGTGGGAGAAATAGCCTACTCACATCTTTTACTTAAAGGTCTTATTGATAACATTTTTATTAGGGCTGGCAATCGATCAAAACATTTAATCGCATGATTGTCCATAATATATCACGATTAATCCCAAATTAATTGCACTATTTTATCTGTTCAAAATGTACCTTAAAGGGAGATTTGAAAAGTGTATTTCTTTCTTTATTTGTTTATTTGTAACCTCAATGCAGAAAATGAGGAAGGGCACCCACCAGCATTTTTTTTCATTTTTTTATTATTTTGTTATATATTTTTTAGAGGGCGACCAGCGCCTCCTAGAAGGTGGCCCCCTAGGCGACCGCCTATATGGCCTAAGCCGTAAGCCGACCCTGTGTCTAACTGTTAACCATGTTGCTTTACTTTCCACTTGTTGTCACCTGTGGCTGTTTACTTCATTTTCTCCTGAATATGAACACATAGTTGCTTTAAAGGCTTTTATGACCAGACAACTGTTTCTTATTGTCATCGTATTGATGCTTATTTTATGCTGAGTGAAGCAACAGTGAATGTCAAATAAACAGTGTGGTTTCTTTGCCAGAAAGGGAACCATATCATGATGACATGTCATGTTATCATGTGACCGTGACCCTTTACCCTTTACCCTTTACCCGTGCTCAGTGATCACTTTGTCACTTAAAGTGAGGGGAGGTCTGTGTGTTAAAGGGCAGGGATCGTGTGTTTAAGAGAGTTCACTTCTCTCGTTCCTCAAAATGTGCCCCGAACACAGGAGGAGCACATGGGATCTGAAGTGAACTCAGGGCACCAGGCTCAGTGCAAAAGATTATGGATTTAAAGTCAACCCTTCTGGTGGTTGGAGGATCTGCGTGCTCTTTCAAACTGCTGAACACGATCATCAGATTCCTTCCAACACCAGAGCTGGCACGCAAGAAACCCTGGAGGTGGAGGAATATCTGCACTTCTTTAGCTCACAGCTCGCTGACCGGAGCATGGGCTGTTTTATGGTGCGTAAAGACACAGAAATCAGGGTTGGTGTTGTTATTTATTTTCATTTTTGACTCTCTCTTTCTCTCTCATGCTATGCAGTTTCTACCTTCAACCTCAGATGTTGGAGGACCTGATCTCCTCTCACTCCTTGCTCTCCCACAGTCTCGTAGCTGTGTCTTCAGGTGACGACCTCGCACACAACACACAGACATTCACACGTTTACACATTAGCAGACGGCAGCCATTAGGGTTTGAGATCAACTCTCTGTCATTGTCACCCACCAAAACCCATTTTCTGCAAGATTTAATAAACGGTTTGAACTAGGGTCGTCAAAGTTAACATAATAATAACGCGTTAATCCACGTCACTAATTTTTTTAATTAATTACGATTAAATATTTTAATTGATTGACAGCCCTAGTTTGAACAAACTTTAACCAGAACAGTATTTAGACATTTCATGATGTTTTGTGTATTAATGTAGGCTACACAGTGTTGCATGCTTTCATACAGCTCATGTGCTTTCTCCTCTATAGGTTATTTTATCCATGACTTCTTAGACGTGGCCTTGAACCAGCCATGTAAACAGTCCTGGGAGGTGCTCCTCCACCACTCTGTGGTAATAAACTTTACACCTCGTGTCTGTGTGTGTACATGTGTGTATAGTACGGTGGCCGAGAGATAGCTCAACACACTGCAAATACATAAAACACAAGAAAATTCATCAGTTTTTAATGTCCCACTGGAAACTGCTTGTGTTTTCTGTATTTGCAGTGCATATCGTAAAGTCTGTAATGTCAATTTGTATTTTATTTATTTGCATTTTTTTTTAGTGTGACATATTTGTTGTTTTCTTTATTTGCTTGTGTTTTGTCTATTTGTATATGTTCTCTTAAGATGAAGTGTGCTGAGGTCTAAGGACCCACCACATATAAGATGTGTGTGTGTGTGTGTGTGTGTGTGTGTGTGTGTCTGTGTGTGTCTGTGTGTGTGTGCGTGTGCACGTGCGTGCTTATGGCCGTGCAGCTCTTTTAAGTTGCTGATTTAACAGGAGACGTAGTAAAACATCTATCTCTATATGCTGAACACACCTATTTCCTCATAGCTCAAGGTCTGCTCTAATAAAGCATAAGACTTTATGGTTGCCAGATTACAATCAAGATATCCTCCTCCAACATGTCTTTTTTTTTTAATCTAGATTTTTATTTCATCAGGACAAACACCTCAAATGGAGAGTTTGATCACTTACCTTCTACACAACATCTGTACCAAAATCTACTTATCAGTTTATTAACATTTTCAACTGCAGAAGACTTCCTGATGAATAAAAGAGATCAAATATGAAACAAGTTATACTGGAGGATATTATACATACATTTTCATGACAAACATATTTGCCCACTCCTATGTTGATAAGAGTAAGACATATTGACAAATCTCCCTTTAAGGTACAGTTTGAACAGATAAAAAATGTGCAATTAATTTGCGATAAATCATGATTAACTATGGACAATCATGCAATTAATCATGATTAAATATTTATTTTATTTAATTCAATTTTAATGTGTGATTGAGAGTGTGAATGGACCTTTGCTGCATGTTTCTGCTTGTGTGTGTTAACCTTTTATTCTTCATCTCTCAGGTGCTCTCCTGCTTCAGTCTGGCGGTAACGTCCCGCCTCTATGTGGGCTACTCTGTGATGTCTTTGCTGGTTGAGATCAACTCCGTTTTCCTTCACATCAGACAGCTCCTCCTCCTGTCAGGACGGAGGAACAGGCCGGGGAATGACATCACAGCCCCTCACCCCTCTGTGACCTTCAGCGTGACCAGCTGGCTCAACCTGGGAACGTAGGTGGCGCGCTGATTCTCCTCTGGAGGTTTCACACATGTGAAAATCAACAGTCCTACCGGCTATTGGACGAGAAAGTGTTCATATGTGAGCGTGTGAAAGTTTCCTAACCATATCAAATGTCCCACTTTTATACGTCTATTTGTCTGTGGATGTTTAGTTTAGATTTAAGGTTATTGAAGGTTGAAAAGTGAAAGTTTAGTAGACGTCTAGTCTTAACCTAGGTGTTGTTTCAATCTGTGAATCTGTGACCAAAAAAAACAGTTATACTGTAAATGCCGCTGATTGTTTTTATGCATTTTTAAAATGGTGTTTTTAAAATATAGTCTAAAACTGGGCTATATGTAGCCAATAAATCCTGTGGTAAATATCAGAGCTAAAGCATAGAGGCGATGTTGAAAAGACGTCTATTGCTCAGTGGGGTGACCTATGCATGTGTGTATTTTCACACGAGGAACATCATGAGAATCACATTTTATGTTGATTTTCATTATAGGTTAAATGTCATATGCTGCTAGAGTATGTATTTACATGAATGATTCATTTATTAATCTTTCCTCAACCTACCTTAATAAGCTGCTAGTTCATCTAAAAGAAGTTTAAAGGAATAGTTAGACATTTTAGGAAATAAGCTTATTTATTATAGATTCAGATGAAAAGATCGATATCATATCAGTCAGTTCAATATGAAAGCTGGCCTGGCTATGTTCAACAATAATAACATCTGCCTTCCAGCACCTTTAAAAAGCACTAACTTCACTAATTATACCTTTTATTCAAAAGTATTTTGGTCTTCACACTGGTTTTTTCTGTCTGGCCTGCAGGTTATTGGTGTTTCGGGTCTGCACGCTGGCTTGGATGACGCACTGGCTGGCAGCTCACAGTGAATGTATACCTCGCTACGTGCTGATGATGGGGACGGTAGGCCTGAGTCTCGTCTCCATCATGAACATGGTGCTGTTTTACAGGCTGCTCAGGGCAGACATCCTCAGCAGCACACACAACACCATCAGAGACCACTAGAGCAGGGGTTCCCAACCTGGGGGGGTCGCGAAGCCTTCTTGATTTAAAGGGGTGTAAGACAACTTTTTAAAAAAAATATACCGTTGGCTGATATCTCAGTATTTCATTCATTTCTGTGAAGATAACTAAATGAAATTTTAATTTTTAAGTTTGAATTATTATTTAAGATATAAACAGGATAATGGCACAGTGAAAACCTGAACACAAGCTGTATTCACAGAGCCATCCCTCTCTGCTAAACAGCCTATTTGTCACAAAAGAAGCCTATTAAGTATGTATGATTGTTAAAAAATAATACATAATACAGAGAATTGTATTAAAAGTCCCTAAAAATAACTTGCATCTAACAATAACTCATCTCTGATGCAATATTCACAAAAAATAATTTGCTCAAAATTCATCCAAATTGCTCGTTTTACACAAACTTCCTGCAGTTATTGCGTTCACTATTTTGTATTAATTGTACAGTTTATCAGGTGTTCTGTACTGTTATTGTTATGCATTGAATATAATAATGACATATCCATAAAATATGTCACTTAGTCAGGGGTCGTCAGTTTACTCAATGATAGAAAAGGGGGTCCCTAAGGAAAAAGGTTGGGAACTACTGCACTAGAGGAAGCCAGTTTCTCCTGGTTAAAAATGACTCCACTGGTCCAGTTGAACACTGGTTGAAGAACCTGAGGACCACTGTAACTTATAGTGTTTGTTTGAAGCACTGTCATTTTGATGCTTGGGCTACATGTTGCCTAGCGTCTGCGTCGGAAAATTCTCCTACGTCTGCGGACAGCGAAGGATTGTCAAAAAACACACAGGCTTTGTCCAAAATTGCATCTATGTACTACAAACAGCCCTGTTTGTAACTTGTAATATTTGTCATTATAGCAGAAAGCAAAGATTAAGCACAAGTTAGCAAATGACTTTTGGGGGTTAGACATAAAAAATAATCACACAAGGGCAGCTTTCACCTCCAATATACCTCCAATTATCTACGAAGTAATTTACACATCTTCATTTTCTATGTAACACCAACTATTTAATATCATATTGTCAGTTCAACTTAATAACTTCACTGTTGCGTGAAATAATACATTACTTGTCAAAGGGACACTGTTGAAAACTCAAGTATTTATTCATGTTGTTTTATTGTAAAAAGTTATATTCAGTTTCTACAATGACAATTAGTGACTGCATTTCAGATGTATAGATGCTCCTGATTTGTTCTTAATTAATTAAAGTAATTAGATCGCTCTGGTTTCACTTCATTTTTTTTGTTTTTCATGGCTTTTTTCTCCTTTATTTTTAACTGACTGTGGACGGCAGGAACAGTCAACAAGAGAGCAACATGCAACTAGCTCCCTATTTTATAAAAACAGATTAAAGCAGCATACGCTACATCATGATCCTCTTCTGCTGGAACAAGGTGACCAGAGTGGGGCCTTTGCAGCTTGTCTTGGTTCGGACTTCTTCCTCTCTGATACGCGGCAGACAAATCTTCTCTGTCCTGGACTGTGTCTCGTAGCAGGGACACACCTTTAGGTGCTCTGACATGGACGGCACGTTTCGGAAGCACCAAGCGTCCACGGGAGAGAACAAATTGCTGAACTGCCATACCTGAAGTCACAGAGAAGAGAGAAATGAATATTCAGTCCTGATTTCCACAGGAGATGAGGAGATGAGGAGACATTGTCATTGTCATATCCCTATTTTATATTTTCAGCTTGATTTACTCACTAAAAACTCTCTAAGCAGTGTCCGTTAACTGTCCAACTGATGAGAGAAGTTGAAGAAGTTGAAAGCCTACACTCTTACCTGATTCTATCTTGCATTGTACTGTACTCTCACCTTAATTTGACCTTCTTTTCTTCTATTAAAGGTCAATTTATTTATAGCCTACATGACATACTTTACATGACATACCTACCCCCTACCCTCCATATGATTTATGAGCAGTCTGTCATCAGACAGGCACAGAAAATTTGTCAGACCCAACTCACATCTTACACCAGGAGTACCAACTTTTACCTTCCAGTAGGAGATATAGAGTCCCACGGTGCAGATTGAACCGTTACAAACTTTCTTGCCGATGTCTATTAAACTTCTAAACAACGTGTAACATAAAGCTATCATAAGGACAGTGCAATATGTTAAATTGGGACAGTGCAATATGTTGCATCTGTGTAATATGGGGCTATTGTCTGTGCAATATGGGCAAGATGGTAGACAGTGCAGTGCACTACCTGGGTGCAATACCTGCCATGGTGTGTGTGATAGTATGTGCCATTATGTACGTGGTCTGTGTATGTGTTGAAACATCTGTTTCTGTGAAACTGTTTCCCTGTCTTGTGTGGAATCGTTTATGTCCCACGGGGACAATAAAAATATATCTTATCTTTTAACTGCCCAGATGTTGCTGATGAAAGCTCAAATATACAGTATATACTGTATATAATCCACTGACAGAATTATCTTACCGCCTGCTTCACCCTCCACTTGGCTCCTCCATGTGAGTAGGTCTTCTTCTCCCAGTGGAGGCTGACCATCCCTCTCTCCTGCAGCAGAGAGGAGCACACCTGCCTCATCAGCTGGGACACCAGAGCCAGCTGGGACAGGGACAGACTGTCCAGGAAACTGGCCATGTGGCACAGCACCTCGTAGGGCAGCAAGCTCAGAGAGTCCTCCCCTCCTCTGGCCAGACGTCCTCTCTTCCTCTGAGCGGTGGAGGAGTCCTCTGAGCTCCTGGACGGCTGGGAGGCCTCACTCAGAGGGACAGGGACGGTGGGATGCAGGCTAAAGCAGCCCAGATCTTCACTGAAAGCAAAGTTGAAACTGTGGTCTTTAAGGGTGCATTAGATTTTTACTGCCCTGCATGACTTTAATTTATCTGCAGCTTGTTGAACAATAACAGTAAAAGTAAAGAGATTAAAACAAGTTAGTTCCTAATAAAGTTGGATGACCCTTATGAAAAAGTAGTATACTTCAAGTATATTTCCCAAGTATACTTTATGTAATACTAATATCAGTGTACCAGTAGTAGTATACTTTAAAGTGTACTACTTCAATACTTCTTGGGACTAAATTTGCCCACTTTTTACTTTATAAAAGTATACTTTTAAGTGTACTTTAAGTGTAAGAATAGTAAACTTTGAGTGCACAACTAGTTTACATCTAAGTTGTATTTTGTACTGCAACTACAGTATATTATGACGTGAACTATACTACAAGTGATCTTATAGGTATGCTGTTAGTTTACTAGTTATGTACTTGTAGCCCACTTTTTACTTTATATGAAAGTACACTTTAAAGTATAGTCTCAGTAAACTACTATTTTATTCGTTTTTTCTGCAAGTATAGTTGTAAGTTTTCTTTAACTTATAGTACTTAGCCAATGATTTATGCATTACATAAAGAGACTTTTGCTATTTGACTTGATTTTGTGAGTTTTTCTCACATGCCTCCATGGTGAACAGTTTTTGAAGATTTTAAGTAAATTAATATCAAAAGATATGTTTACAAACTCTCACACCTTCTAATAGGCTACTCTATCATAAAGTAAGCATAAGCCAAATATACTTTTCTGTATACTTGTCAGTAGAAGCCAAGTATACTTAAGTATAGTAGTAGTAGTAGTATAGTAGTATTTGTTAAGTATATCTCTGATAAGTACATAAAAAGTAAACTGAAGCATACTCTCTTATTTTAAGTTTAAAAGAAGTATACTGATAGCACCAAAGGAAACCAAACCCAAACAGCCCATCATTCCAGTCTAAAGTTAGTTATATCAACTAGTATCGGGGTGCTACAAAAGAAAGGAAGTTGCATCAGTACCACACAATAATAAAGATGAACTGCTAGTGTTATCTTACTTGTAAGAGACAGTGGCTTCATGTGTGGAAGGCTGCAACCTTTTCTGGCTGTAAGTGCATCCCAGGTACGCCAGGGGGCATCTCTGCTCGAACCATCCATTTACAGCCATCTGGATGTCACTGTGGATGTTCCTACATGTGAGAGCATATTGATTATTAGAAAATAAAATGTGATTTTGTGTATTTAATTGGCCCAATACAATAATTTAACATTAAACCAGAGCATACTATTGACATGAAGGTTTGTTTTGATCTCGCAGGTGGTGTTTAGTGCATTAGGACAAATCAGATTAGGTCAATGAATGAAAAAAAAATCAAAACGGTAAACCCACTTATAATGTTTGCCATATTCTCTGCGCTGGAAGGTGTGTCCACAGAGGAAGGTGAAGGCAGAGCTGGCCTTGTGGTGCCGGCTGGTGACGCTCTCCACCTGCAGCTGAAGGTGCAGCTCCAGCGGTTTTGCAGCGGTCAGGTCAGCCAGCGAGGTTTTTCTCCGGAAAGGAGCGGACAGGAAGTTGTAGGTCTGTGTGCCTTCATCTTGTAACAGGCAATCTGTGGACACGCTCTCTGCAATGAGGTGACCCCTCAGCTCCTTCTCCAGGGAGCACAGCAGAGAGGCCTGAGAGACACATCAAACACACCATGTGATAAAGATTCAGTATATCTGTGCTCACTTTCTTCAGGCCTTATTAAGAGTGAAACATTATGTTTCTGCTGCACCTAAATGTAGACCAAAAGGAGGACATGGATTTAAAAGATTATAAGGAGGATGAATTTGTCTCTCTCACCTGGACTTCCTCCCACACTGGCATGTCCTCTGGCCCCACCCCCAGGTCACTGGTATCCACAGCTCGATTCTCCCTCTTGTAGAAACCGGGGTTGCGGATGCGGCCCTGCCTGGCAGAGAAGCTGGTCGGGGTTTTAAAGGGACGCACAGTGATAATCTTCATCGGCTCCACATGTCCGTACACAAATTCCTTCTTCACTTTCCCAGCGAGACAAGAGGAGGAGGATGTGGTGGAAGCACTGCTCCCCTGTTGGCAGGTGTTTGATGCTGTGGCACCCATACAGGTATCCGCTGTATCTTCTTCTGCAAGAGTGCCCAGGCTTTTTCCTCTCCCTTTAGCCAGTCCCTGGCCTCGGCCTGCCACAGCTTCCTCTCCAGCTTCCCTGCAGCCACCCATCTCCATAGTGAACATGCGCTCCCAGGTGTTGTAGTTTTCTAACATATCAGCATGCACTTGTGTGTCCCAGGCTATAGCCTCTCTCTCCTCCTGGGTTAGCTCCTGCTCATATTCAACCTCATCTTCATCCTCATCTTCTTTTTCATGAGGGTTATGTTCAAGTATGCTAAACACGTTAAAGGACTCCCGGGTGCGACTGGACAACTTTTCAGATGCCTTTTTTGCTGCCTCCTTTTTCTGCTTCTGCCGCTCCTTCCTCTTCTCCTCCTCCCTCCTCTCTTCCTCTTTCTCCTCCTCCTCCACACTCTGGATCAGCTCTGGGAACAGTTTCTTCATCTTCATGGAGTGAAACAGGAGGTCCTGGTCTTTCAGGGCCATGGCCAGGTCCAGACATCCTCCCTGCTCTCTTTCCCTGATCAGGTTTTCATGCAGCTCTGTGTTTGGATAAGAATGGGCGTCGTTGGTCGGCCATCGGTTCCACTCCATGGAGCAACACACCACGCTGGCCGGACACACCTGGAGGTGAGCTGCCTGCGAGGAGCGAGGCAGGTGGAGTGGGCAGCCGTACTCGGCGTTGAGGCAGGGTACCCTCACGTTAGGGCAGAGCAGCAGGTGATCCTCCTCTTTGCACAGGTGGAAGAGAGCTCCACAGAGCAGGCGGCAGGGGATGACGGCACAGCACACAGAGACCTCCACCCGAGCCCTGCAGCGCCGGCTGTAGCAGGAATCACAGTGGACATGCTGTCGCACCCTGGAGGCTCGAGGACGCTGACTCTGAAAAGAATCAGAATCAAGCAAAGTCACTAAATCAGCATTTGTTTTTCATTTAAAAGCATCATGAGGCTTTAACCTCTATTTACCCCAATGACCCCAACAAGTGCTGTTGGTGTCAAACTTGTGCTGTGCAGCCAACCATTGTTCAAACCAACTGAACTTTATTCTTAATTCTGGAGGATACCAAATATGATGCAAAAACTTCTAAAATATTTCAATTTGATGAAATGGTTCAGCCATAAATAAACATGGAATCGTGGGTTTTAATATTTCACTTTGTGTAAACATCTTATAGCTTCAATGAAGAGCCAAAACAGATTATAATGTATACAATACTGTCAACCAGTGTAAAATAAGATGATTTTAACAACCTTAAAGCTACCAAAGGGGAAATAAATGTGGAAAACTGAATCTTAGAGTTGCAAAATAAAACCATACCATGCTTCAGATCCTCTGGCACCAGTTTTGTATCTGAAGCTGTACGTCAGTCCTGCAAACAAAGAGGAAACTATGAATCTCGAAGTCTCCCATGTAAACACACAATGACAGCAGCAGTGTCCTGTTGCATTACAGTCAATGGGAACAGTGAAGTAGAGACTTTAGCATACCGCTGTTAGAGAATGGAAAGGAGAGGAACATGCTGTACTCCGTCTTTCAAGACCAAGTGTCTCTGTGAGTGTGTGTGTCTGTGCTATATGTGTGTGTGTGTGTTATAAATAGAGCTGAGCACTGACTGAGAAATGTTACACAGGTGGTCATAAACATGGTTTGGGTTACCAGCCCCCTCAGAGACTTACATGAGGAAATCTCTCTCACCTTCTTCCCTCTGATTCATAATGTGGTGCTGCGTGCAATTGATTTCTACCTGCAGAGAGCAAAATGAGTCTTATTAAATATCCAAACAGTGTCCTCTAGTGGAGATTTAATCAAAACATTGCCGGTGTGTATTTTATTTCAGTCATTCCAGCAGAAGATTAACTATTTATTCTGTACTGGAAACAGGTGCACATTGATTCGACCCCAGAATGAAGAGATAGAAAGTGTTTAATAAAGTTTGGTGGCTGTGACTTGAATCCACTGCAGAAACTGAGGGGGGAGTTATTCCTCCTGCTGAACCTGCTTGTTTCTCCTTGGCTAATTTTAACCTGGCAGTGCCAAGAGCACAGGGGCCGAAAGCAACGTTATAAAACGAGGAGGAAGCAACACGTTGGCGTTTTCGGTAAGACCTTTCACTAGATAAAGTTTGATCACGTTGTGAATGTGTTGAAATACTTTGGTAAATATCTATTTTTGTTGATCTATATTAGAAGCAGTACAGTGAAACTACTCAGACAAGTTATAAAACCGTAGAAGTTAAACATGACAGTTGCTTTTAGAGCTCGATCATTTACTTTGAATATCAGCTCTTCATTTAGACAGAACACGAACATGGAATAAGTACACTTTAATGCATTTTTGTGTGCTGAGTGCTTTGTAGCCAAGCTTAGTGCATGAAGAACAAAAGTTGTTTAATCAATGAGAGATGCTTCCCATAACTGTCTTTTTGTGCTGTTGATTTGTTGTGTGTTTGTTGTTTTCCAGTATGACATTGGTTCCCAACTTGAAAGGTTAATAAATCTGAGGGGTCATGAGATAATCAGATAGAAAAACAAAAGAAACAAACCATTAATACTTTCTAAAACTCTTGAGAAAAATTGGATAATTTTAACACGTCAGGCCTCTAAAACTCCATCAAATAAAACAGGAAGGAAAGAATCACTGTTTGGTTGACCTGGTCATAATAACATGACATAATGCGACTGGTGATGATGGATCACAAACAAACATTGCTTTGTTTTCAGGTGTCACAAGCCCAAAAGGTTGAGGATCACTGACATATGTGATTCACTATTTAGGGCTGATGTTACAGATTAAAGTCTGTGCATCAATTTTCTGTATTTTTCTTGCAGGATTAGAAATCCTCTGATTCAACGTCCTGTAGATATGGTGAGTCACAGATTTTCCAGATATAATTCTTGTTGAATTAAAACTTTACATCCTTGATGCACCATGTTTAATATGCAGTATTCCTATGTTGCAAATCTTCATCTTTCACCCTCTCTTTTTCTCTCTCATCAATCAGAGTCAGCGTTCTCGAGCCTCCAAGGTTCGACAGCATGTCCACTGTGATTCCTGCTACAGCCGGCGCTGCAGGGCTCGGGTGGAGGTCTCTGTGTGCTGTGCCGTCATCCCCTGCCGCCTGCTCTGTGGAGCTCTCTTCCACCTGTGCAAAGAGGAGGATCACCTGCTGCTCTGCCCTAACGTGAGGGTGCCCTGCCTCAACGCCCAGTATGGCTGCCCTTTACACCTACTTCGCTCCTCACGGGCAGCTCACCTCCAGGTGTGTCCGGCCAGCTTGGTGTGTTGCTCCATGGAGTGGCTCCGTTGGCCGACTGATGAGACAAATCCAAACGACAACTTAGCCCTGCAGGAGAACGTGCTGAAGGAAAATGAGGGTCAGGAGGAGCCTCTGGATCTCGCCATGGCCCTGGTGGATCAGTCCGACCTTTATGACCGCCTGAAAATGAAGCCTATCTATCCAGAGCTGATCGAAGAAGAAGAGGTGGAAATAAAGAATGAGAAGAAAGAGGAGACGGCAATGGGAGGGTTTGTCAATGGTGTCGCAGACAAAGGTAAAACATATCTATATTTTAAACGCAAAATAATGTGTTGTGTTTCTGGTCTTTTTCTGTCCTCGTCTGTTGTCTTTACATTTCTCCTGTTGGTCTCCACACATCTGTTCCTGCAGAAAACAGCTTGTGTGACACTAGTGTTGTTGAAGGGGCTGTAGAGAACAGTGTGGGGCAAAGCTCAGGCATCGACGTAGGGAAATACAACATGTGGGAGAAGATGTTCAGCATGGATAAAGGTGGCTGTGATGCTGCTCAGGCAAACCAAGACAATCTCAAACAAAATCCAAAGCTCGATGAGAAGGTGAAGGACAAAGACACAGGGAAAGATGATGCGGCTGCAGACACAAGTGAGACCGGTCTGGCCCCGTGGCACGAGGGGGTGCTGGAGCGTCTGGGGCAGCAGCTCACCCCGCAGGAGTACAACATGTATGTGGCACATCACGGGCGCATGCTGCTCACTTTCGGCCACATACAGGCCTGTACGCCGAGGGAGTTGGATTTTGTCTACGGCAGCTTGGAACCTATCCCAGTCCAGACTCTGCACTCTTTCAAGGTGATGACTTCAAGCTACCTTTATTTACTTTTAACAGTTTTATCAACCTTATAAGGCGTCAATGTGCATCAACCAGAGTGATGAACTAGTTCATACCAGGCCTTAAATCTCACAGTGGGCTCTAGCAGTAGCATAACTCCAAATGTTTAGACTAGGGGTATAATGGTTGACAAAATTCATGGTTCGGCATGTTTTCGGTAGAGCAGGGAAAACAAAAAAGTATAAAAAATATATTTTTTCATTTATTTTAAAAAAATTTAAACATTCAACGGTGGCTCATTGGCCATAATTCTTACTGTAAAGAGTGAAGGAAGTGAACAGGAAGTGAAAAATCATATACAGAGGGAGCTAATACAAACTACAGCAGCTAGGAAGCGCTCCATCCAGATAAAAACTGCACTCAACTTCATTAAAGCCCAAAGTTGCCTAATACAGCTTTAAAATAAGCATAAACAAAACATACTGCTGTCAACCTGACCTAATAATATTTTACAAAAGATGTATTAAATGTACTCTCTTGGCTTCTCTTATTTATTTCTTCCCATAAGGTCCCTGTCAGCTATCACTACAGCAGGCGTCGGATTCATCACTACGACACAACTCGACCTCCGAGCGAGCCTCGCAGTGTGGACACATCCGACCTCGTCGTCAACGAAGAGGACTGGTTCGGTGATGAAGCAGCAGCCACCCTGCTGGGCTATGCTGAGGAGGAGGTCAGGGGTCACAAGGTCAGTCAGATATATATGACAGAATAATTTAAATATATAAACATGATGGTTTATAAGCTAAATAAAATAATAACAGTACCAGCCACAATATTTATTCTCTTGATTAAAAAGAAATAATCTTAATTTTAAAAAGTTTTTTTTTTTTTTTTTTTTACTAAAACCAGTTTCAAGTTACTGCAAGTTGAATATATATAATGTGGAAAAGTGATAAATCAGCTCCTGCATACTGTTAACACTTTGTGAGGCGTCATAGAAATGAGTGGAAAAATAATGGCCTCATGCTTTAACTAGAATCACCTGATTAGGTGTTGTGATTGATCGGTTTCCATGCAGATCAGTGAGTCTGTTGCATCCGATGGGCTTTACGTCGACGTGGGAACACAGACGCACTCGTTCCGCACGGCTCCGTTTAAAGCGAAGACGACCCTGGCGGAGGTGATGGTGGACAGACCGCTGAAGATTCGTCTTCAGCTACAGTCAGAGAGAGTGAACAGCAGGAACACCAGAGCCAACTGCGTCTTCGCCTTCCTCTGCGGTCACACCTTCCACCGCAAAGAGTTTGCCACACATTTCAGGTGTCTGTGAATACTACTGACGTGGGTGTGTTTGACTGAGTTTGTGGTGTGACCCCCGCTGACCTCCTCTTATATCACAATTGTTGTTTTTCAGCAGTTTGTCTCTCTTATGGCAAAGAACTAACATTAAATGTTGATTTGTCATCTCCCTTCCAGGAACGTCCACAGTGACATCCAGACGAGTCTGAGTGGATGGTTCGAGCAGAGATGCCCCCTATCATATCTGGGATGCACCTACAGCCAGAGGAGGTTTCAGCCCTCCACACATAAAGCCACCGTCTCCTACAAGTGAGCACATTTCACATTCATCAGTCCAGATTTCAGTATTTGGGTCAACCATTTGTTTTTTAATTTTTTCATGAATCTTTAAAGGGGCCATTTGTTTAAGAGAATAAAAACATATATTTTCTTCCCTACAGTCAGCAGCTGAGGATTTTCAACTTGCGTCCAACACTTGAAGCCTCAATAGGTGACGCCTCCCAGCCATCCAGGAGCTCAGAAGACTCCTCCACCGCTCAGAGGAAGAGAGGACGTCTGGCCAGAGGAGGGGAGGACTCTCTGAGCTCGCTGCCCTACGAGGTGCTGTGCCACATGGCCAGTTTCCTGGACAGTCTGTCCCTGTCCCAGCTGGCTCTGGTGTCCCAGCTGATGAGGCAGGTGTGCTCCTCTCTGCTGCAGGCGAGAGGGATGGTCACCCTCCGCTGGGAGAAGAAGAACTACTCACATGGAGGAGCCAAGTGGAGGGCCAAACCTGTGAGATATACATACTACATCATCCAATCCATCATTTTAGTGTTTTACTACCTGTGATCCAGATTTTCCTCCTGTTTCTCTCCAGGTGTGGGAGTTCAGTCACCTCTTCTCCTCAGTGGATTCATGGCATATGTCAGACGTCCCTCCCATATCCGCTCATCTAAAAGTCTGTCCTTACTACGAGACCTCTCTGCACAGTGAGCGTGTTGCCCTCCCCAGCATGGCTGACAAACAGGAGTGCAGCCAGGAGAGGCTCAGCCTCATCAACCAATTCACAAGAAATAGATGTCAGCAATGAAAAAAAATGCTTTTAATTCTACCTGCTGTGTCAGTATGTATTTGTGTATTATTGAAACTGATGGCAGATTACATTGCACAAGAATAGGGATGATGTCTTAAAACCAGTATGTCACTAAGTACTAAACAAAGCAAATAAAATCAACCTGAACTTGTGCAGTTGTTCTTCTGTTTAATCTATCTAATATTCAATATTAGGGAATTAATGGTTTATGTATCCCGCTTTAATTTATTTACTGTAATATTTTATATGAAAAAAATGATAAATGATTCTAATTTTAAAAAGATATGACAGAATTAGTGCTGCAACGATTAATCAATTTGTTGATAGACTGATGAAACTACAACTTCCCAACTCCGCTCCACCTCACAAGAAATATTGCACTTTTTACTCAACTACATTTATTTGACAGCTATAGTTACAAGTTACTTTGTAAATTATTACATTTACATACAAAATCTATAATCACTTTATAAAATAGAGTGAATAATTATTGATTGAAATACCAAAAGATATAAGTAGTTAAAACTGGCCCACCTTAAAATACTGTTAATACTTAATAACATACTAATGTCAAACACTGCAATGGGCCACTCTTCGTAATGAGTAGGCTACTTCTACTTCTGATGTTTTTAAATGCACAATATGTCATTTTGCTCTCAATCAAAACAACAAAAGGAGTAGTTTGATGACGTCATGAAGTTGCATGGGATCATGGGAGTTGGCGTGTTTTTGTAGAAAAAAAATCTATCTGACATGACTCAGGCAGAAATCATGTTCACAGACAAGGGTATAAAAGTTTTATTCATGTTACATTTATTCACGTTATGAATCTATTGGCACCAACCATGTCATACTAGCTTGTCATGAAGGAGGTTAAATAACGCTCCAAACTCACGCTAAATTTTGGCGAGGAAAAACTGGCATGGCCATTTTCAGAGGGGTCCCTTGACCTCTGACCTCAAGATATGTGAATGAGAATGGGTTCTATTGGTACCCACGAGTCTCCCTTTTACAGACATGCCCACTTTATGATAATCACATGCAGTTTGGGGCAAGTCATAGTCAAGTCAGCACACTGAAACACTGACAGCTGTTGTTGTTTGTTGGGCTGCAGTTTGCCATCTTAAGATTTGAGCATATTTTTTATGCTAAATGCAGTACTTGTCATTGTTTTGTGTTGTTAATTGATAAGTTATATACAAATATTTGCATATAGCAAGCATATTTTCCCACGCCCATGTTGATAAGAGTATTAAATACTTGAGAAATCTCCCTTTAAAGCTGAAGTAAGCAAAATTGGAGCAAATATAATTGTCTGCTGTCCAGCCGCCGTCTATGAGACCCAGCTGTCACTCGCGAACTCCGACCAAACGGTCAAACTAGGCAGCGCTGAACAAATATTAATCAATATTCAGTTGCTGTAATGCTTATTTCTCGCCTCAAATGTTTTTACAATCATCTTGTAGTGAATGGTTTAGCTGAAAAATAAGAAAGTTTGTGACGCCGCCACCATTGTGAAATCTGGTAAAGGAACGGCAAGTTCCAGTCACATGACCGGAGCACAGCCAATAGGAACGCTCTCTCAATGAAATGACCTGTGATTGGTCAAAGTCTCCCGTGACGGGCTAGATTTTTTAAAACCTGAAAACAGAGCCATGATGAGGTGCAGAAGTCTAGTTATCTCTCAGAACACTTGAATTACAATATGATGAAAGGTTATTATGGAATGGCCAATGATGCCAAAAATATATTGCCTACTGCCACTTTAAGGTACTTTCTGAGCAGATAAAAAATTTGCAATTAATTTGTGATTAATCGTGAACAACTATGGACCATCATGCCATTAATCGCAATTAAATATTTTAATCGATTGACAGCCAGTATTTTAACATTATTTTTTACATCATTTTCAGTACTTTTACGTAATTACGCATCAGAATTATTCTGCCAATGAAAATATATGAATATCCTTGTGATGCAAAAGCTTTTCCAAAAGATTGATAAAAAACAAATCTAGGCTTTATATTGTCGCCCAGAGGTGGGATGATATGATACTTTAGCTGTCTATCATTTGAAGGTATTAAAACTATTATCCTTTCTTGTTTGCAGCAGCTTGTAGCATCACTTCCATGGAGCTCCTCCTCCTCCTGCTGCTGCTGCTTGGTGGCACTGATCACCCCTCATACAGGGCTGCTTTGTTGTGAATAGCCTACAGCAGAGGCACCGCACTGGCACGTACAACCAGAAGGTTATGAGGAGGTTATTTCCACTCAGACTGCAGCAGGATTCATTCATCACTGCAAGGAAAACCTGCTGGCCTGCTGCAGCAACAGTGAAACGGCTCACCTGAGAGCGCAGAGAGAAACGCTTCAAGTGTGCGTTTTTGCACGCTGAACGTTTTTGCACGGCTCTTTTGTTTTTCTCCGTCTCTGCTGCATCAAAGACAGAGATAGCACGGCGATACGAGGATCCATGAGAGACGCTTTGAATAGGATACCGCCTCAGTATCACGGTAGGCCAGAGGATGCATGTTACAGGTAGACACTAGTGAGCACTATAGTGAGCACTATAGTGAGCAACGGTGCAGAAACCAGAGCCTTTATGGGGCCACAAATCAAACTAAATGAGATTAAATAAGAGTGTAGACATTTTGCATGAAAGAATTACCTAATAAATCTCTTAAATGTTGCAGAAAATCTCTCTAAGAGAGAATATTGATTGGAATAACATCCCTCTATCTTAATAAATGAAATATTTGTTTGCCATTATATATATTCAAGCATTGCATTCTATCAGATCTCAAATTGGGACCCTAAACACCCCTTATCCTAAGACATCCAGCTACCTGCATGTGTGTGTGTGTGCAGGTTGTGTGGGGGTGCAGCCATGGATGCTGGGAAGCTGGAGCAGCAGGTGGCCAGTGTGGAGAGAGGCATCACCTTCCTGAAGCAGGAGCACCTGGCCATGCTGACGGGTCTGCAGCTGGAGATCACACACCTGAAGAGGCGCTGTCATGGTCAGTCTATACTGGTGTGACCTGCTGCTCTCCATCTCTTTCTGTGTCACTGAAGTGTCACTTGACTATCCGTCTGTCTGTCTGTCTGTCTGTCTGTCATCCTGTCTTATCTTTCTCTGTCTTGTCTGCCTGCCTGTTCTGCTTCTACTCCTCTTGGCTGCAGAACTAAGCTGTGAGCTGGACTCCAGGTTTCCTGACAGAAGCACAGAAGGTAAGACATTACAACTCCTTGCTGACAAAGGTGGCATTTACCTTTTGATATGTTTGCATTACTATAAACTTCATTTATAATAATGTAACAGATTTTAAATTTGGGAAAAGAGACTTTGTATTGGCACATTCCCTGATTTGAGGTATATATGAGAGAGAGAAAGATACATAAAAACTTAGATATAGCAACACTTTTCAAAGTCTTCCTACAGAACTGCACATGTATTTCGTTTTGCATATTTTTGTTCAAAGTGGCGTGTATTGCAAGCGATATTGATTCATCCATGTCTGTAAAATGCTTTAGTAATGAAAGTCCTTGGTAAAATAAACTAGAGACCATCTTACGATGGGATCACACCAGCCGCGACGCCAAATCGGACCAGAGGTGTAATGTGGTTGGGGCCAATAGCCCCTTCCCAGTGGGCTACCTCCGGGTCTGAGAAGTGAAGTCAATGCCGAAGTGCCTTAAACTTGCATTCTTTCTAATAGCCAGCAGGGGGCGACTCCTCTGGTTGCAAAAAGAAGTCTGATTGTATAGAAGTCTATGAGAAAATGATCCTACTTCTCACTTGATTTATTACCTCAGTAAACATTGTAAACATGAGTTTATGGTCTCAATTGCTAGTTTCAAGTCTTCTTCAATACAGCATGATGTTCATTTAGTAAATTATGGTCCCATTTAAAGTCAAATAGACCATAAAGCAGGGGATGCTTTAGGGCGTGGCTACCTTGTGATTGACAAGTCGCTACTGTGGCGTTGTCCGGTCTGGGAGTTGTCCGTGTTTTCATCTTACAACTTTAACCCTTTCACAGTTTGTTTTCAGTTCATGAAAGTTAATTATAAATTTTGGGTTGCACTTAGCTCCACCCTCTCGTGTCACTTCTGGTTGCAAAAAAACAAGATGGCAACGGCCAAAATGCCAAACTCGAGGCTCCACAAACCAACGGGTGACGTCACGGTGACTACGTCCACTTCTTATACAGTATACACTCTATGACCCTTCCTCACTTCCTACCCCTCTACTTCTGCCCCCCTTGCTCGGACCACACCCATCTTCAAACTCGGTCTTCATTTTGATTTCAACTGCACACCTGTAAAGTTTTGTGACTGCATCTTGCAGCTGTGATGCTATTGCTGGGACAAAATCGGTCTATAAACATGTAAACACCAAAGTACTCAAAACCTCTTCTGTGGTAGCTCCCGCTACAGTAGGCGTCTCCAGGACCACATTTTGCCGTGATGACACACTCACAAGGTAAAAGTAGCACTACATGACGCCTTCGTTTTATGAGAACATTCAAGCACTGTGATCTCGAACTCATTCTGCAACAGACTTGTTCTAAATCATACAGAACAATGGTGGTTCTAAAGCGAGGCCAGTACCCCGTAATATTAAACCTGAACCCCCCTCTGGCCCTCCTAACTAAGATTTTCATACATGTTTCATCCCACATCTATGCTCAGAGAGGGGAGATTGTAATTATTCACGGGAAGTGATAAATAAATGTATGTTAACGCTGAATGAGTATTCTTGTGTTTATTGTTATATGTGTATCATTTGTCATTAGGAGAACCAAACCTTTAGGGGTGGTGGTGGTGGTATGTATCAGTTGCGCTTCATATATTTGGTACCCCTAAAATCAACAGTGGTCCCAGCCTGGCCCCCTCCTATTTAACATGATCACTGATAGAGAAGTAAAGAATAATGTACAGCGAGCCAGTCATTGTTGTGAAATAAACCCTGACGCTAAGCTTGCATCGCGTCGGGTTTATTTCACAACAATGACACGCTAGCTGTAGATTATCCCGCTCATTATGTAGCTAATTACTTAAAGGGACTATTTATAACTTTCAGAAATGCTTGTTAACAGCGACACCTGTGGCCGTGAAATCAACGAAAGTCAGAGTCGGGCTCGCGCTTGCTCGCTCTAAATATACCTGAACGAGCATCGCTCAAAACAGTGAGGCGACACACGTCAGCTAAAAGCACAATATCACTCTATATTTCAGCTGCTTGGCAGTAATGTTAGCTGACCAGACGAAGGTCTCTCCATGAACATGATTTAGATCTGATCCTAGTGTTGGCTGAGGCAGCGGGGCTCTGCAGCGAGTCTTCCTGCTCTCTCCGCCCGCAGCCAGAGAGAGCAGGAAGACACCGGCACTCGGTCGGTAACGAGACAAGAACGTAACTCTTTGCAGAGCGCCGTCACTTCACAAGACACGGGAAACCTCTGTTGGTCTGGAGGAGCTGCAGCATTTATTTCTGCACAAACGTCCCCTGTGCATTCACTAGATATTCTCAGAGCTAAACTAACTCTTCTGCAGTGTGGAGTGAGCGCGCGTTCACGTCTAGAGGTGGAGCGAGCTGAGCGAGAACGCACGCTCTGTCTGAGTGAAGGCGAGCAGGCAGAGGAGGAGAGACAGCGGCTACACGCGAACGCACATATGCGAGCGCGCATGTGTCCGACCCGGTGCATTTATACGCTTAAAAAGTTACAAACAGTCCCTTTAAGAAATCAATAATTTGACACAAAAAAGGTCCGCCAGAGTCCAACATCAGAACTGCGCCCATAGCAACGGTCTGCTATAAAGAAATAACACACCGTAGAACGCCGTGATTGACCAATCAGAATCGAGTATTCAACAGAGCCCTTTAATAAGTAAAATGACTGTATATTTGTACATTATTTATTTATCCAGCCAGGTTGCATTGAGTGATAAAGCAAGTGAAAAGAAAAGTGAAAAGAAAAAATAATTATGAGGAAAAAAAATGATCAAGCAGATGAAATGAAAGTGTATCTATATGTATTTCAGTCCATACTGTGTGTTTATGTTTCTCAGAGCAGGAAGCAGATCTGGCAGCACGCTTTGATGCTGCAGAGCTTCTCCTAGAGGATCAACAGTGCATTATGGTCGCTGCACGCGGCGAGCTGCGGGCCGGCCGGGCACGGGCATCAGCTCTGGGAAGGAGCCTCAGGGAAGAAGAGCGGCACTTCTTGGAGGAACTGAAACGCCGCAGCCACAAGATCACGCTGCTGAGTCGCGAGCTGCAACGCCAAAATGTCACCACGACGACCCTCTGCCACGAGCTCCACGCCGCACGCTTAAAACTGTTCCAGCAGCGACAGAGCACAGAGTCTGGTGCAGAGGGAGAGGAGCAGCCCAGAGGAAAGGAGGAAGAAGAAGAAGAGGATGATGATGAAGAAGAAGGTGAGGATGATGAAGATTATGAAGGGGAGGGCTCAGATTGGCTTCTGTCTCCACCTCCTCCAGCCTCTCCCAGCCAACCAGAAGCGAGACACAAGAGGCGTGTCAGCGTGAGGGAGGAGAGGGTCAGAGCTTGTGTCCCCCAGGAGAGGGTGACATCACCGCAGCGGCCACACCCCATGCCTGACCCCGCCCTCTTCTTGGTGCCGCTTAGGTACCGCCTCCTTCGCTTGAACCAACCAATCAGAACACAGGATGGAGAGGGGCTGGAGGACGAGTGGGAGGATATAGAGGACAGCAGGGTGCACAGGAGGGTGGACATGGGAGCAGGAGAGGGAGAAACTGCTCTGTGATGAAGATATAAAAGACAAAGTTGTCTTCCAGCAGGTCTCGGCCACGATCAACCAACATCAGTTATTCTAGAAAAGGCTCAAGACGAGAGAGAGATGTAACCTTGTGATTGTCTGTAGATTTCAGGAAGTGAGTTAGATATTTAGAAGTTAGCTGCACAAGAGCGCGTGATCAAACCTACACAACAACATATTACACATTGATGGTACAACGATGGTCAATGTGCTTTGAAAATGTGAAGTGGGTTTAAAAAAAAGACTGAGTAGTGGTACTGTTTCATATGGATGCCTTTTGATTTTAACACTGATGATCACGGCTTTTGCCTGTAATTAGTAGCCTTGCCTCGTCGTCTGTGAACACTTTTACACCGTGCTGTTCAACGTGGCAACCTGCTTTACCACTGCACTAGCTGCATTCCAGGTTTCGGAAAGTCACTCTAGAAGGCTTGGGGACATTTTGTATGATTTGCACTTTATTAAATTCATGCAATGTGCCTAGTAATGGCAGAGAAGTATTTCTGGTGTCTTCTTGTCTGTTCTCAGACATCACTTCTGGCTTTAGAAAATTGTGCTAGGCATTATTTTTAAACTAATTTTCGATGTTTTATAGATCGATTAATCAAGAATAATCTGCCCTTAATTGTACATACTACAAACATTAACCAGTATTAAATATCAGCATTAACCCTGCCTGAATGGTTCACAGCCCACATCTGGATCTGGCGTTTTATGTCAAGTCCTACACTGGGTTCGCCTGGTTCCAGTCCTTTGAATCCACCCACTCCACGGAGCCAAACACTGGGTGGCAGTACAACCAAAACCTTGACTAGGATTAAAATAAGGGCAGATCTGTGTGCATCGCTGAAGGTGCCAAAGAAGTAAAACGCCTACGCATAGAGTACAAAAACGCACTGAATCTTCTAGGCTTGTATTAAACACTGAAAGAGAGAGGGGGGTGGAGAGTTGAGAGGTCTCTGAGGAGGTGTGCAGGAAGATTGTGATGACTCACAGTCTCACTGTCCTTCATCTGCAATCTGCATCCTTTTTCTACTATACAGATTTATTTGCAACATGCCATAGCAGCCCACTGAATGATGCAGACATTTGTGGAGGTGAATGCACACAAACAAGGCCAAATGAAAGCTGTAATTATTATTATTATTAACATGGGCTGCTAGTATTCCTGTGATCAAATGTAGTGGCCTAAGATGAAAATGTAAATGATACAGTGAACTAATGAATCTAAATTAAACTGGCATGTGAGTTGGTAAATCCCTCCCCCTCCCCCCCACTCAATGCAAAAAAGGTTAAAAATAAATAAAATTGATAATAATAAATAAAATCAACTTTAATGACAGTAATAGCAATTATAAGATAGATACAAAAATACAAATAAAATAGTTTGGACAACTTCACATCACATACTCAGTTCTCCAAACAAGATGCATTCAGTCATAAAGGACATAAAGCACCTTGTACATGTGAACTGTTAGTAGTCATTTCTGTTTACATAGTCACACTTTATGCTGTCATACATTTTAGCAATTAAAATGAAAACATAATGCAAGTGCTCTTAATCCTAGAGAAGCACATTCATTTTTGATTGATTAGTTTATTGACAATCATAAGGCGATATTGAGTCATTCAACTACTACAAACGACTCTTTTTTTCATAATTTATTTAGAAAGTTCAATAGTAGTTACATATACATGTTCAGATTTTCCATTACAAAAAATATATTTCACAGTATAAAAATAATGTAAAAATAACAAAAATTATAAAACAAATGAAATGTAAGGAAAGGAAAAGATGTATAAAAAGAAAAAAAAACAATCTTGGTCTGTTAAACAACTGGAATAAATTTGAAATGTCTAAATAATCTAATAGTTTTTGCCAATTTAGCTTTTTTGACTTTTCAATAGTAGTCAAATATGTTTTAAAATCAGTGTCTTTAAAAGTATAAAAGGACGGTATTATTTTAAGCCACGTCATTTTATGGACATAATATTTTGCTAAGATATTAATCAAATTAATTATGTAAATTGCATTTGCCGAAAAACTTGGAATGTTAAAAGTGAGTAATATCTCAATCTTTGTTAGTGTGATATCTTTTTCAAAATGTTTTGAAAAGTTCTTCTGTGAATTAAACCAAAAAGAAGTAGCATGAAAACAATCTACAAACACATTAACATGTTTTAACAATTTTAAATGATTTATTTATTGACAGTCATGAGGAGATATTGAGTCATTCAATCGCTACAAACGACTATCTTTATTTTTTTCATACTTTATTTAGAAAGTTCAACACAGTAGTTACATATACATGTTCAGAAGAATATATTTCACAGTTTAAAAATAAAATAAATTATAAAACAAATAAAATGTAAGGAAAGGAAAAGATTAATAAAAAGAAAAATAAATAAATAATCTAATAGTTTTAGACAATTTAGCTTTTTTGAGTTTTAAGTTTTCAATTGTAGGCAAATATGTTTTAAAATCAGTATCTTCAAAAGTATAAAAGGATGGTATTATTTTAAGCCACATCATTTTATGGATATAATATTTTGCTAAGATATTAATCAAATTAATTGATTATGTTAACATGTTGTGATTGATTAATTTATTGACAATCATGAGGAGATATTGAGTCATTCAACCGCTACAAACGACTGTATCGCTCACATGGTAACGTCAGTCGGTGTAACTTGTCTCCTAGCAAACGTCCCGTTCTAGAATGTTCCCACAGTTGTCTTGGAGACCGTGCTCAGAATGTTAATGTCTCCCTGCAGCGCTGCCATGGCAACCAGAGGGCTGCGTTCAGAGAGCTTGTGTGTGAAGAGGAGCAGAGACAAAATACTGGAGGCTTGTTTTTGTGCTTTTGGGGGAGAGGTTTGCTGTGTCATGCCTTGTGTTTAATTTCCAAAAAATAAAGAAGAGCCTCGTCCTGATGCTGCTTATTTATACACCTCCTGCACGTGCTCACATTCAAGGTTGATAGAGAGTGCATGGACCGGTCTGAATACAGGAAGTTACATCATGAACGGCAGAGAGGTTGCCCTCTTCTGGACTTGGATGGGTACTAGTCTGTGGGTGTGCATGTGTGTGTGAATAGAGGGGCCTACATGCTCTCTCTCACAGCTCCTCTCCACCCATGAAGGACACACACACACATAACACACAGTTTGTCTAACGTGTTTTTCGCAGCAAGGCCGGGGGAGCATCCTGCTGTAGAGGAAAGACTGGGAAGCTCTCTGATTTCATCAGGATGAACAGCAGAGGAGTCTGGAGAAGATGACACAGACTGGCAGCCTCTCCCTCTCTCTACACTGGCTGGTAGGGCCCATAGACTGATTACACTAATGTCATATCCATGCTGTTTTATTCTTCTGTTGTTTGAGATGCATGCACATGTTTCCTGCTTCACCTTTGTGTTCTCATGAGCTTGAATAAGATGCATTACTTTTATAAAAACTCTTAATTAGGATTAGGATTCACTACATCAAGTCTATTTAGAATATCCTGCTGTTTTGATTTAGACACTTTTATGTAGCCAAACAACTTATAGGCATTTAAATTGTGCTCAGCGTTCCCTCTCCTCTGTGTTCCAGGATTCCCACAGATCCAACATCATTCCAGGGTTCATCTGATGAGATTTAGCCGCCGAGGTTTTTCAGTCCTCTCCTCTGTAAGGTGACACCACTGCAGGAACACTTCATAATCTCCCTGTCATCAGCTTTTGTCTAAGGCTCTTAGCTGCTTGTTCTCACACATGCAATCACAAACAGGCACACACATGTGACAGTGACAAACTTAAAGGGGCACTACGTAAGAATCAGAAATTGCTTAACAGTGACACCTGTGGCTGTTAAGTCAATGACAGTCAACGTCCTGTCGCTCGCGCTTGTGCTCGCACTACGTAGACGTGAGCAAGCATCGGTCAAAACAGTGAGGCGACACACACAAGACTGAGCGTAATTGACAGTTAAAACCACAACATCACTATATATTACACACGTGGGTCAAGTGCAGGTTAACCTCTCACCGTCTTTGCTACGCTATGCCCAACGGAGAAATTTGCGAGTCACCACAAAGTCACAAGCTATGCAGATTTAAGAGGAATATGATGGAAACTACCACAAAGAAAAGGAAGAGCAGCTACAACAAAGACTGTGAAACTACTTATAAGTATTTATAAGCCGGTGGAAGGCCATTCTCAGAGTTTTTTGTGAAATTTGCCAGTTATTTTTCTATTTCACACAGGGGGAATACGACATAACAAGCATAGAGATGTTACAAGACAAGGGGCAGAATAGAAATGTTTATTACAGTTTGTTGGGATCTGGTCACCCTACTGTTGTGGTGGGGGCTGGTCATTTGTTGGAATTAGCGGACTCCATTTCTATCCGAACGTTAGCTATCGTTTCACACTGTGATGTCATGACGTCACATTCGTTGGATTTTCCTGGAAAAAACGGCCTACATTCTTTACATAAAAAGCAGTCTACAGGCTGATAGAAGAAACCCAGAAAGTCACAGAAAGGCAAATTTTTTAGGTTAGGTTACAACCTGTTCACACATATTCAATAAAAAAAAAACAATTGAAACATGTTTTTACATGTAAAAATGTACATGCAGTCCCTTTAAACTTAAACTTTGTTTATTTATATAGCGCCTTTTGTGCAAAATTACAATACAAGGTGCTTAACAGTACCATGAGAATACAACAATACAATGAACATAACACAGTAAGAAAGGGTAAATACAAAAAGCTTAAATGTCTAAATGTGTTTTTAATGAATTAAGGATTAAGATTAAGAGAATGTTAAACTATAGAGATATGTTTTCCGATTTCTTTTAAAGGTCAAAGCCTTTTGTAGTTTATACTTAGCAGCATTTAATGTTTAACGAGTAAATTAACATCAGGCGGAAAAGCAGAATTTCATTGCAAATCATTTGGCAAAAAAACTTAAATTATAACCAATAGAACCGCTGGCTGAAGCTACAAACATAAAACCCATTTTTAACCAACCTTCATCAACTGTGGTCTTTTCTCCCTTAGGCCACCTGCACAGTTGTATTGCTGTTTTGGTGCACCGAGGCATCATGGGAAACATAGTCCAGTGCTGTCACACACTGTCAAACTACCTCAAGTGTAAGGATACACCGGTCCAGGGTGAGGCAGAAAGATCCCCTCTGCTATCCAGCGAAGAGAGTGAATGCGAATCACCGAGCCTGCCGGACGACTCGGAGGACGATCTGTCAACCGTCTCCAACGGCGTGACAAACCCCACCCTCGAACCAGAGCACTTCCTGTTTCCCGACATCATCCTAAGCAGCAACCCGGGAGGAGAAGTGACTCTGGTGGAGCCGATGGTGTGTCTGCTGGTGTCTGAGGAGGACGAGGGAGCGAGGGCGGATGAGCCTGGAGATGAAGGGAGCAACAGGTGGAGATTTAGGGGGTTTTCAGAGGTGGAGACGCAGACCGAAGTGGAGACACACATGGGGGTGCAGACTCAGACAGAGTCACAGGCAGAAGTTCAGGCACAAGCAGAAAGACTTGAGACTGTGGAGAGAGAAGTAAACACACTAACAAATGCTGGCACTACTAAAGAGATGGTTGTGGAAGAACGTGAAATACTAAGAGAGGTGGATGTGCTCTTGGAGGCACAAACATCACGAGAGAGACACTCTGGGACCTGGGCTGAAGTTTCTGAGAGACAGACAGAGAAAAACAAACTGTCCTTCAGAGTCAGAGACAAGGAAGCTGAACCGGAAGAACTGAAAGGGAATCACATCCATGAGGAATCGGCCACCAAGTCAACGAAACATACATTTCAAACCGAACAAAATGCAAAGCTAATAGAGGAGTTAAACACTGACGAAGAGAAACAGAATACTGCTCAGGAAAATACAGACTTTGCCTGGACAGAGCCGATACAAGACAAAGAGCAAAACATTGAGTGCACCTCAGTGATGCCGACTCAACACAACAATATGGATGAGAAGTCACAGAAGGAAGTTCAGCTGACAAAATGCAGCATCAACAGCACTGCAGTTGTGGAGACCTTTGACCCTGCTGAGTGTCGTGTGGACCTAACACACCAGAGTAATCAGGATAATGAGCAGATGGGACAGGCCACTGTGGTGTCACATCAGAATGTAAATGAAAAGGGCACAAAAACAAACACAAATCTGTCTGAGGACCATATAAATGGAGATCATATTCAATGCCAGGACCCGGCAAAGATGGAGGAGGACGACAACAAGACAGCTGTGCCACATGTGGAGGAGGAAGAGGCTGAGATGAAGCAAACCTTGTTTTTAGTGGACAGGCTGTTTCTGGCAGCACCACATGTCAAAGGTGAGTGGTGTTATTTGAGGTTAGCTTTGCTTTTATTTTCTTTGTCCAAAATAATTTAAATAAATGTAAATATAAATACATTTATTTAAAAGTTAATAACAAATAATACATAAATAAATTTGTACAATTTAATAATGAATGAACGAATTTAAAATTAATTTAAAAAATGCATAAATTATTAACTTTAAAAGTTAATAAAAATGAAAAAATAAAAGGGAAAATTAAATAGAAGAGTAGACAGATAATTTCCTCTTCAATTAAACATTCCAACTCAAGCTTTTGCATTTCAGCTTTCAAATTGAGCATTTTCCATTTAAGGGATGGAACATTTCACTTTTATTTTTCAAATAGTCATTTATTAATATACATTCATCATGTCAGTATACCGTTTCCATTTCTTTTTAACATTTAATTATCGCATGATTATCCTGCATTGAAATACAATAATAGTTTATTTTCCATTTTCCCTTTTAATTTCTATTCTGGGGAAAATGATCCTCCATATCACGCAGCCAGTTTTGATCTTCACGCCTTTATTTTGTCTCTCTTCTGTTGGCAACAGCGCCTCCGAGTCAAATTGAGGATGATCGCCAACAGGAGTCTGATGCTGAAAAGAGGAAACTCAGTGACGTAGTTGATCTCCAAGAGACCGACTTCACTGTCAGAATTCAGCCTCCTGGAACAGAAAGTTTTGAGCTTCAGGTTCTGTGTACCTCTGTCTCATTATTTTCTCAAAGATACTTCACTGTATCGTCATGTCTTTCTGAATCACTCCAATCCAACTCTCCTCCGCTCTCAGGTGTCGGGCCAGATGTTGGTGGCGGAACTGCACCAGGTGCTGATGGAGCATGAGATCACCTGCCACCGCACATGCTTCTCCCTCCAGCTGGGCGGCGTCGCACTCGACAGCCTCACAGAGCTGAGCTCCATCCTGGGCATCCGGGACGGAGCGCCGATCAAGGTGGTGGAGGGTAACTGCCTCATCCTTTTCTTTCTTCTTTAGATCTTGTCTTTTTGTGATAACTGAGTGTATTGTTCACTTGTGACATATTATCACAGGAAGGCCCTTTTTAGCCTGATGTTGACCTCTCATCCACATAGTGAGTAATGTACTAGGAGGTAGGCTCTCAGAGCCTAAAAACCTTACCTGTTGGTGTCCCTCAAAGAAACATAATTGGTCCTCTATTGTTTTTAATGTATATAAATGACATGGAGGCAGCTTGCTCATGTCCTATATTTTTGTATGCAGATGATTCAGCTTTGTTAGTAAGTGGAGAGTACTTAGAAACAGTTAGAATTTCACTTGGTAAAGAGCTCCTCAAAGTAAGCAGCTGGTTATGAATTACAGGGAGAAGCAATTTCTCTCCACAGGTTGGGAATAAAATCCCAAACGAAATTTAGTCTGTTTTAAAAAAACAGCTGAAAAAATGGATGCTGAGTAAGTTAGTATAGAGGAACATCTTATCCAGGACTGTTTTAAGCTTTGGTCTGTTTTCTGAATTTGTTTCCTTTTTAAATCATTTTTTTCTGACTGTATAAATATTGATGTTTTTAGGTGTATTACCATAAAATAGGATATTATTAGTAGCATATACACATCATCCCCTTCCCTTGCCTGCCTCCTAGCCTGATTAAAGGACCACAGTGGAATTAAGTCCTGTGACTTAATTGAGAAATCCTAATGAATTATGAAATAGTACTGAATGCATATTTTTGTACTGTATTTTAATTCATCAAATAGAATCAATCAGTCGATCTCTTTATGTCTCAAAACTGCACACTCTCATCAATCAAAAACTTTCTAAGCATCTCTTCTCATCTTGTTGCAGGTTCTTACACGGTGCGTGATGCTCGTCTTCATCTCAGACACGTTCGTGATCTTCTGAGGAGCCTCGACCCCGCAGATGCATTCAATGGAATGAACTGCAGCTCACTCTCTTACCTCACCTTTTACACCAGAGGACACAAAGGTAATAATGCCCTCTCATTTACCTCCTTAGGTTTTGTCTGAGAATTTCTGCCAGTAATCGTTCAAACTTTTAACCTCTATTCTCATCCCTTTAGACGGTGAAAGTGTGGGGAACAGGCGAGCTTCTGAAAAGGAGTCTGTTGACTGCAGCCCTCCAGAATACGTCCTCCCTGGATGTAAGGACCGACCACTAACTCCACTGCAGCCACTCAGAGATGACTGGAAGGTGAGAGATCAGTTTTTGTAATTGGAGATATGACCAACATTCAATGAAATGTGTATTAATTATTGTGAAGCAACAGTGGCACTTTATCATTACAGCCATTACAGTGCCTGCGGGTTCTGACCATGAGCAGCTGGAACCCTCCTCCAGGAAACAGGAAGATGCATGGGGACTTGATGTACCTCAATGCCCTGACCATGGAGGACAGAGAAGTCAACATTACATCCTCTACACGCGGTTTCTACCTCAACCAGTGAGTGCTAAACTGTTTGCAAGTTTGCTAAGCTATGAAAATTTAAGAGTTTGTGGCAATGTCAGTCGGTTAGTCCACCACTTTTGTCCAGACTGAAATATCTCAACAACTATTGGAGGGATTGCAATGAAATTTAGTTCGGACATTTTGGTGCGTTCAAATGGAGTTGTGTTTACCGTGTTCACGAGAAGAGTCCATATGAACACCCCCCCCACCCCCCTCTTGTGGTATTCACAACCTCGTAAGTGGAAAGTTTCTGAAAGCTCCTAGTTCACGAGTTGCGACATGTTTATTGGCGTCAGAAATGGCGGAGGCCTTGGAAGTTCATTTTTTCGGTACATAATTAGTGAAAATATTGTAATTTTAGTCGCATATTGTTTTTCGTCATAATTTTATAGTATGTCTGAGGAAAATGTTGACATTCCCAACAGCCTCATCTTTCTCCTCTGTCATTATGCCTTTGCATTTCCTGCATTATGTTACCCGCTTGCTAGCTTGCTAAATTGTTAGCCTCTGTGGCTTCTAGACGCCGACAGTAACGTTAATATTGCCGTTGCTTAACCACTTGAACGCCAAGCATGCTGTGTATATACCTTCTTATACCGGCTGTGCTGTAGCATCTCTTTTCACCATCTGTCTGAAACGCTCAACGTCTGCTGTGATTGGTCAACCGAACCAGACTCTTCGGATTCTGCTCCAGCTCCTCTCTAACTAGCTTTGTTTGAGGGCGTGCCAAGCTAGCCATTAAGACAATGTGTTACTTGGTGACATCACCACGTAACGGAAGAAAAGGCGGGACTTCAAGCGAGGCGTTTCAGGCAGTTCAGGAGCAATGTTTCTGTGGGGGAGAGTAACTCCCTTTGGCCTGGACATTGGGTTTTGTAACTTTGCAGACCTTTTACACACACAAAAAAACTATATAACACACTAAAGGAAAGTGAAAAAGCACAGAAGCATCATAGGTCCTCTTTAACATTGTGAGGATGTTAGGTGCTATGCCTAAGTACAGCCTCACTGAGCCGCTGGCATGGCTCTAGACTCTCAGTTTCCCTCTCATGTTGTATTTTTTCCAAGCTCCACAACTAAGCAAGTGCAACACCGACCCCAGAGAGCAGTAAAACGACATCAATTATGTACACTGAGGACAGTAGAAACTTAATTGGATTCAACTTGTGTTATGCTCTGACTGTTCCAGGTCAACTGCCTTCAACTTCAACCCTAAACCTGCACTTCCCAAAATCCTTTGCCACTCTCTAGTTGAGCTGCTGAGTCAAGTCAGCCCTGCTTTCAGGAAAACCTTCAGTGCCCTGCAGAAGAAGAGGTGAGTAAACTGTCTGTAATCAAGCTGGGGACTACATGCTAATACAAGAAGTGACATGTGACACTGTTCATGTTACAGTAGGCCGAACGTCAGTCATCCAAACGTCTTCGAGTTTACATTAGGCTTGGTAATACCTTGATAAAAACCTTACTAATAGAAAAATGTTTTCTGTCACTTGCTGTGAACCAGAGTCCAGCAACACCCTTATGAGCGGATCAGAGCACCTTTCCAGGTGTTCACCTGGACCGCCCGTCATAGAGACCACACCCTCGACTGTGTCAGAGCGGAGGAGACGCACACCAGTCGCATGGGCCAGGACGAGCACACAGCTGGGCAGGTTGCAGACATGAAATAGGGAAATATAACATTCCAGTAAACTTATGGCAGATGCATGTATACACATGGTGACGGTGGTGCATCTGAAGCTGACTGACGTTGATGCTGATGCTGATTTGTGTGTCATGACCACAGAGTCGGGACTGGAATGAGGAGCTGCAGGGATGCAGGGAACTCAGCAGGAACTCCCTTCAGGAGCGCCTACAAAGAGAGAGGAGCATATTCAAGGTGAGACCACAGATTTCTTAACATCTTCTCTCTCTGATTAATGGTTAGAGAAGCAGACTTGTGACTGTGAGACCATAGTACAGATGTGTAAGATCTCTTGTCCTGCTGTTCCTCTTAAAATCAAGGACTGTGTTATTTAATCCTTCCATCCAGACAAACAGTGACTTTGTTGCCGCTGCAACACGAGGCGCCGTTGCCGTTATCGACGGTAACATCATGGCGTTGAACCCGGGGGAGGCGCCTCATATGCAGATGTTCATCTGGAACAACCTGTTCTTCAGCCTGGGGTTTGACATATCTGAGCACTACCAGCCACTAGGGGGCAACGCTGCTGCTCACGCTGCTGCCATCTGTGACCTGAGGGGAGCACAGGTAGATCCTCACAGCAATACCTGCATGAGTTGTGAGGTGTTTTGCAATGCATTTACTGTTTCATCTGTCCCGTTTGAAAATATATTTGTTCCAGAAGGGATTCAATAGTTCTGTAAGGGTACGATTGTGTGGACTTTGCAGTTTTTTTCAATTGCTAACACACTAAAATGACACATAAAGCACAATTATTGAAACTGATACTCAGAGAACAAAACCTCAGCTCAAGTCTCCAAAACTCTAAACACATTTTCTGCTTTGCATCCAATTTGAAATTCAACACTTTTTGCAAAACACTGCACACGGTTCTCTACATAAGACACAGGAATCTGACATAAAATCACTTTTTTGCCATTTCAAAACACTGCCATTCAAAATGCCACACCCACGGACCAATAAGCCAAAACACGAACTACCTGGCTTAACATCTAAATACTTGATTGTCGACTCATCAATCAGGATCTAAGCACTATATATCCTCTTATATTTTCTCTTTCAAATATACTGTATGTAATCTAATCCCTTCATGTTCTTGCCATCAAAACAAAAATACCTCTGCTACAGGCATACGCATCTGTGGACATAGAGGGGCTTCACACACTTGGAACAGCCGTGGTAGATTATCGTGGCATCCGTGTTATCGCTCAGACCATCGTTCCTGGGATACTGGAGAAAAATCAGGAGCAGAGTGTAGTCTACGGCTCTAATGACTATGGAAGAACTGTTTCCACACACCCCAGGTAAAAATATATATATATATATTTTAGGTATTTAGAGTAGAATAAAGTGTTAAACATGCAATAATCTTTAATTTTCTCAACATTGTTTCAGGTTTCTGGAGCTTCTGGATAAAACCAGTAAACCGCTAAGAATCCAGCGTCACCAGGTGCTCGACCTCAGCAACAGCCCAGTGGAGCTCTGCTCTGGCATCGAGACCAAAGGCATCCTGGGTAATGACGGACGACCCTACATCTTGGACCTCCTCCGGACCTTCCCCCCCGACCTTAACTATCAGTTCTCTGAGACAGAGGAGAGGAGGAGGGAGGCGCCGAAGAAGTGTCAGAGCTTTGGTTACCCACGGCGACACCATCACAGACTGGCCAGCCTGAGACCAGAGCTGATAGAGGCCTTCGTCCAGCACAGGTGAGGAAGAGGAGATGTGGAGTATGAATGCAGCCACCATGAAACTGTGTCTCATTCCTCTGACCTTGTGTTTTCTGTTGCAGGTATGAACTTTATGTCAAGATGGTGTCCCAGGGGCTCGTCCAACCGGAAGAGCAAGACAACGCTACGGAGCAGAGTGAAGACCCGGTCTGTGAGCCGAGAACTGGAGACGGTGAGACCAGCTAATTGAAGTCACATGATAAACCAGGAGATTTTGTGTTACTGCAAAGAGAAATCAGCTATAGGCAGTTTGCAAATTAAGATTTTACACGCAAAACATGGGATGAGTTCTTAAAATGGGATGCTTTGTTATAAATTAAACTACCCAACAGTGTAAAACCTCATTAGTATTTGTTCCACCTCAACTTACTACAACATGAAAATGCTGCTTACACGTTAATGCATCAATAATAATGAACCAGTGATATAATAAATACTAATATAACTCTGACAGGGATCATTCTGCTGCATAATGACTTTTCATACTTTAAGTACATTTTGCTTAATTATATACTTGTTGCGCTTAAGTAAGATTTTGAATGCAGCACTTTTAGTTTTAAGTGAGTGAACAGTTGCGAAAACAATCTCACCACACATTCATCCATTTAGTAGCTGCAAATTAACTTTAAGCCTCAGTTTTTAAGCCAACGTTGACGACCTTCAAATGAGGCCAAGGAAAGTTTGATTGTGCCAATTGATAATGCATTCATATTTTCATTTCGTAGAATTTCAGAGAAGAAATGTGATAATGAAAGCTTGTGAGGCTGTCGGATCAGTGAGTGACTCCTGCTTTGACATCCGCTTCAACCCTGATGTTTGCTCTCCAGGTACTGAACACATACACACACACACACACACACACACACACACACACGGTCATGTATATAGAGTTTTTTAAAAAATCAACTGTGTGTCTTTGCTGCAGGTGTTCGTTTCCCCTCTGAGTGTTTCGAGGAGGTTCAGAAGCAGAGACAGCTGTTATGGGACGCGGCTGCTTTTCTGCTGACCAATCAGATTCCCGCAGTGGTGAGTCTTATGTGGATCAATAACGTTCTGATCCAACATATGCATGAAGTTTAATATAATATCTATAATTCTATTGCTGCTCCTGTGTGTGTGTGTGTTTGGTAGCTGAGGGACTGTCTCGAAAACGCAGCGGTGCCGATGGATGGAGCGACCCTGACCTCGGTGCTACACCAGCGGGGTGTGAACGTGCGATACCTGGGCATCCTACTGAAGGAGCTGGACAGGGAGGAGGAGAGAGGAAGACTCAGCCACATACAGGTACTTAATACAGCTGTTATTAACCACAAAACCTGTATGTAAAGTCATCATCGCTGCTCACCTCTTGAGTTTACCTTTACATTGATAAGATTTCCACTACATCACATGAATCACATACTTTTTCTGGTGAAGGATTGAGTAAGATATTTATAAATGTGGCCTAACATGATTGGCAGTTTTGTACATTTAAGATGAGGATATACTGTAGATATTGATATTATTATAATGGCCATTTGCACAATTGTTTTCATGTCCTGTTTCAAAGACGAGGCAATGAAGCTACAGAAAAATGCCTGTGACCCACTCAAGAATAAACCCTGTAGAGCACAAGGAATATAAATATTTCCAGCAAACTGAACAAAAAATAACAAGATTAAGAAATGCAGACTGTGGGCTGCTACCTCATCTCTCTCAATCTTAGACTTAGATCAAAGTTTTTTTTTCTAAGTAGCTCTCCCTGGTTTCTACGGGGAGTCCACCACAAGTTCCTTTGTTTTGTTGATGTTAAGTTCCATATTGTTATTGCTGCACCAGTCGACCAGAGAGGAGACCTCATTCCTTTAAGCTGTCTCATCATTACAGGAAATCAGTCTCACCAGAGTTGTATCATCAGCAAACCTAGTCGTCTTTACAGTGTCAGGGTGGGAAATGCAGTCATTGGTGTATAATGAGTAGAGCAGTGGTGAGAGGACACATGTAGAAAACAACCTTGTGAACATGAAAAAAATAAAGGATGCCAACTGTCTGTCTTCCTGATCACATAACTGATCAAATGTTCCCTCACAGAGAATTTCTATCGGTGAAGTCATCATCAGAAGTGCAAAACACATTTTCAGGACCTTTCTACAGGTGAAGTGCTCAAATAATGTCAATAACTAAAATATTAAAATAACTTTTTGCAATCTAGAATACAATTTCTAATATCAACATATATCTTATTTACTCCCAGGATGTGGAAGCAGCAGCTTTCTCCGCTGCTGTCAGTCACTTCCTAAACTGCCTCCTGAGCTCCTCCTCCTCCTGTTTCCCCGACTCCTGCTCCGATGAGCTGCTCTCTCGCCGCAGGAGCCGGCGGCGACGGAGCCACGGGGGTCGAGTCGCCTTGTTGACAGACAGTGTGTGGGCCAGAATGACCCCCAGTGAGCTGTGGGGCCGGATCAGGACTGAAGCTGGAGATTATTACCACTACATAATAGACAGGTACGTGTGTGTGTCTGTGTTTGTGGTTGAATAAGTGCTACAGGATTTGACTCTGCCATCCTCTCTGTGTCCAGTGAAAGTATAGATGAAGTAATAGAAAAGCACAGCCTTCAGAGGATCTCCCTGCTGAGAGAGATGGCCATCAAGACGGGCATCCAGGTCAGACATCTACCATGCTTCTCTTCACAACACATTTACCTATGAAATTAAATTCATTCTGTCTGTTTTGAAGCTGCACTA